>NW_026985632.1:0-22919 GCF_018555375.3 Anguilla rostrata | reverse complement strand
CTGAACATGAATCATTTTAAGCCATGTTATCTAGCTTTGTCGTGATAACATGAGAGAAGGATTGCTGTTGGAGAACTGAATCAACCAATAGTTAGCGCGGTAACCTGCACGAAAGCTCATACATATAAGAAAATACAATAAGAAAATATAATTAATTTAACTTACTGAGAAAATATAATAAGAAATAACGAGGCTGTGTCATAGCTAATGCGTTATTGCGAGCGAGTGTGTCATCTAGTCACGCGTCAGAGCGCATTGTAGTTATTTTCACCGTCTAATTCTTATGGACAGGGAAGCTCGTTTGATAGTCTTAGTAGGAATAAAATAAGAAAATATAATTAATGTACTGAGAATAGATACTAAGAAATAATAATAACAAATTAATAATAACAACAATAATAATAATAATAATCATAAAAATACATGTTTGAAACTGGAAAAGGGATTTTTTACATTAATTTTTTTATAGATGTTGGAAAAGAAAGGAGTAAAAGCAAGGTGTGGAGTTATTTTGATTTCACACACTTAAATATAGTGTTAATATGTATATTTAATTTAATATCATCTTTTACTTTTTTATCTAAAAAGTTTTGTGTGTTTATTTTAATTTTTTTTGTTTGCTTATAAGTTAAATGTTCTTAAATATAGAAACTTTAATAAAATATAAGTTTTTCAAATTGGTTTGAAAATGTTGCACTTTTTGACAAAATATCGGTCAAAACATCGGTAATCGGTGGGCTAGGACTCCCCAAAATCGGGATTGGCACCGGACCCAAAAATCTGGCATCGGTCGGGCTCTATTATGTACTGTTGGCCATGCTCAATTTTTGTCATCTCCCTTCACAACAGGTGAAAAGAAAACAATTGCATCATACAAAGACAGCGTGCAGCACAGCATGCAGCATAACGTAAGTACATCAAAACTGTCAATGGGAATTAAATTTGATTTGATTCCAAATTTATCAAATTAACCCACTTCCATGTGTGCCAACTTGGTCTGCCTCCTTGTCTGGGCCATGACTTATTTGAGGGTATCGTCGCATATGACTTCGCTCTATACCTAAGTCATTTTGTCACAAATCAGAAATTCTTCACGTATAGAGAACTGAATGGACAGCTTAATCACTTCAGGTACCTCGGCGATGACGCCAGCAATAAGCCATGCAAAATGAATCCAGGAAGTGAGAAATTGAGTGGACATGCTGTCCAGAATTGGTGTTTCCTTAGACTTCTGCCTCTCTTGATTGGGGACAAAATTTAAAATCCAGTTGAAAATGAAGTTTGGCAATTTGTGTTGCTGCTAAGGCAAAAAGTTGAAATTGTTTGTGCTCCTGCCATTGCAACTAGTCAGATGGCCTACTTGAAAGTCCTTATTGAGGAGTATTTGCCGAGTCGACAGTATTGTTTTCCTAATCACCCACTTAAGCCGAAACATCATGTAACCCGTTAGAAAAATAGCAACGTTTTAAAAGAGTCCTGTAGCTTTAAGAAAAGGGAGGCTCCCTACCTAACTGTTAGGAGGACTTGTTTTGCGTCTCTAATTAGTTTTATTGGCTGTAACAGGCAGTAATGTCTTAAGATCATTCTGGAAAATAGTTAGCCCCGCCCACTCCCAGGGACTTGGTTGAGACTGTTTGTCGCACAGCAAGAGGGGAGAACGGGAGAAAGAAAAAGACGATTAGAAGTAACAAATCATAATCGTTAATTTAAGCAGTAAACCTAAAGAGTAGCTCCGTAAATGACCCACGGACCAAATATTTTCCAGATCGCACACTTCAATCTCTTTCCTTGGGATCTTGGTAAGTTAAATGTTAAATTTGCTAAAGTATCGTAACTGTAGCAGCAACACGTGTGCTATTGACTCTGTGTTTCCTTGAAAATAGCATTAGCCACACGTGGCGTTTAATATTCAGTTTGCACACTTCAGTTTCTTCCTTTGGGATTTCAGCGAGTTTAAATTTGAAATTTAGCTAAAATATCGCCATTGTAGCAGCAACACGTGTGTTATTAACTCCGTGTTTCCTTGAAAATAGCATTAGCCACACGTGGTATGTATAGCTATTGAGTTTCTCTCATATAAAGTTGAATGTTGCTATTTGAAAGCGTGAATCGCACTGTTATTGTATCATACGTGTATGAATGTGCTATGTAACATGTGTATGAATGTGCCATGTAATAACCTTGTGTTAATTTTAAGTAGGCTATAGCTCATTCAAGGTGGCTATTAGTTGAGCCTATGCACTTAAATGAAGTTAGCTAATGCAGTACTGTTAGAAACCATGCACTAGCGCTTAGCAAGTGCGCTACATTTGGGTATATGATGTAGCCATATCTTCTATTGTGCATGACAGTGCAAGAGGGTTAGTTCACATGCATTTAAATGATTTTACAATCAACTAATGATTTACTTGATTGTTAAAGGTTTATTGCCATGTATTTATATTGAGTTCATGGTTTAAAAAATTATTTGCTATAGTTACATCAGAATCAGAATCAGAATCGGGTTTATTGCCAAGTAGGTTTACACATACAAGGAATTTGTTTTGGTCAGGTGGTGCGTAACAGTGAACATAAAATAAGATAAATAGAGTAAGATGAACAATAGTGCAGTAAAAAACATAACAGACATAACATAACATAACATAACATAACATAAACATAGTGCAAAACAATAACAATAGTGCAAGGGGATAAAGTGGTTTTAAGTACAGGTGCTGTCTGTTGGTGTCCGTGGGGGTCAGGATAACAGTACAGTGACAGTGGCATCAGTGGGGGTCCCGGGCCTTGTTGATAAGGCCAGCTGCAGTCGGGAAAAAACTGTTCTTATGACGTGAGGTTTTGGTTCTGATGGACCGCAGCCTCCTGCCGGAGGGGAGTGTTTGCAAGAGTTTGTGTCCAGGGTGGGAGGGTCGGCCACAATCTTTCCTGCCCGCCTCAGGGCCCTGGAGGTGTGCAGGTCCTGGAGGGATGGCAGATTGCAGCCAATCACCCTCTCAGTGGCGCGAATGATACGCTGCAGTCTGCCCTTGTCCTTGGCAGTGGCAGCAGCGTACCAGATGGTGATGGAGGAGGTGAGGATGGACTCAATGATGGCAGTGTAGAAGTGCACCATCATTGTCATTGGCAGGTTGAACTTCTTCAGCTGCCGCAGGAAGTACATCCTCTGCTGAGCCTTCTTGGTGAGGGAGGTGATGTTCAGCTCCCACTTGAGGTCCTGGGTGATGATGGTGCCCAGGAAGCAGAAGGACTCCACAGTGTCGACTGGGGAGTCATGCAGGGTGATGGGGCCGGTGGGGCTGCGTTCCTTCTGAAGTCCACTACCATCTCTACTGTCTTTAGGGCGTTGAGCTCCAGGTTGTTATGGCTGCACCAGGACACCAGATGTTCAATCTCTCTCCTGTAGGCAGACTCATCCCCACCAGAGATGAGTCCAATGAGAGTGGTGTCGTCTGCAAACTTCAGGAGCTTGACTGACTGATGACTGGAGGTGCAGCTATTGGTATACAGGGAGAAGAGTAGAGGAGAAAGGACGCAGCCTTGAGGGGAGCCGGTGCTGATGGTCCGGGAGTCGGAGACGTGTTTCCCCAGCTTCACGTGCTGCTTCCTGTCAGACAGGAAGTCGGTGATCCACCTGCAGGTGCAGTCAGGCACGTGCAGCTGGGAGAGCTTGTCCTGTAGTAGAGCCGGGATGATGGTATTGAAGGCGGAGCTGAAGTCCACAAACAGGATCCTGACATAGGTTCCTGCAGTGTCCAGGTGCTGGAGGATGAAGTGGAGGCCATGTTTACAGCATCGTCCACAGACCTGTTGGCTCTGTATGCGAACTGCAGGGGGTCCAGGAGTGGGTCCGTGATGGTTTTGAGGTGGGACAGTACAAGGCGCTCAAAAGACTTCATTACCACAGAGGTCAGGGCGACGGGTCTGTAGTCATTGAGTCCTGCGGTCCTTGTTTTTTGTGGACGGGGATAATGGTAGAGGTCTTGAAGCAGGCTGGTACGTGGCATGTCTCCAGTGAGGTGTTAAAAATGTCTGTGAACACCGGAGACAGCTGATAGGCACAGTGCTTCAGGGTGGAGGGAGAGACAGAGTCTGGTCCAGCTGCTTTGCGGGGGTTCTGTCTCTTGAATAGTCTGTTAACGTCCCTCTCCAGGAGGGAGAGAGTCGTCATTGTGATAGGGGAGGGGGAGGGGGCCTCTGAGGTAGGTGATTGTAGAGAGGCCCGGGCTCCTGCTGAGATGGGGGAGGAGGAGCTGGTGGTCTGGAGCTGGTGAATGGGTTCACGGGGATGGTGTCAGGACTGTCCCATTGTCTTTCAAATCGGCAGTAAAACTCATTCAGGTCGTTGGCCAGGCGCAAGTCATTAGTGGAGTGGGGGCTTTCGGTTTGTAGTTGGTGATCTGTCTGAGGCCCTTCCAGACAGAGGCCGAGTTGTTTTCTGAGAACTGCTGTTGGAGTTTCTCAGAGTACAGTCGTTAGCATCTCTCACCGCCTTGCTAAACCTGTATTTAGACTCTTTAAACCGGTCCTTGTCCCCACTCCTAAATGCTTCCTCCTTTGCCAGCCTTAGCTGTCTGAGTTTAGCTGTAAACCAGGGTTTATCGTTGTTGTAGATAACCCTGGTGCGTGATGGTACACAGCTGTCCTCACAGAAGCTGATGTATGATGTCACAACCTCTGTGTACTCATCCAGACTGATGGTAGCAGTCCTGAAAACATCCCAGTCAGTGCAGTCCAAGCACGTGCGAAGATCCTCCATAGCTTCACTGGTCCACTTCTTAGATGTCCTCACAACAGGTTTGCAGAGTTTTAATTTCTGCCTGTATGCACGAATCAGGTGGACTATGATGTGGTCAGAGTGTCCCAGTGCAGCGCGGGGGACGGCGTGATAGGCACGGTTGATTGTACTGTAGCAGTGATCTAAAGTGTTCTCCTCTCTGGTCGGGCATTTAATCAACTGGTGGTATTTAGGCAGTTCGTGGCTGAGATTCCCTTTGTTAAAGTCGCCGAGGACGATAACGAAAGAGTCCGGGTTTGTCCGCTCCACACACAGTATCTGGTCGGCGAGCGTACGCTGTGCCTCCTGCACGAGGGCTTGCGGTGGAATGTAAACACCGACCAGAATGAATGAAGCGAACTCGCGGGGGAATAGAAGGGTTTGCAGTTGATGAAAAAAGTTTCCAGAACAGGAGAACAGTGCTGCATAATCACTGTAACATCTTTACACCAGCCACTGTTTGTATAAAAACAAATACCTCCACCTTTCATTTTGCCGGAGCGCTCTGTGTCGCGATCCGCTCTGAATAGCTGAAAGCCTGCCAGCTGCAGCGCAGAGTCCGGTATCGATCCACACAGCCAAGTTTCCGTGAAGCACAAAACGGAAGATGTTGAAAAGTCTCTGTTTTATCCACCAGTAGCTGGAGTTCGTCCAGTTTATTGCACAGCGATCGCACGTTAGATAGAAATATTCCCGGTAACGGAGTGCGTAGACCGCGTCTGCGGAGACGCACGAGCGCACCGGCACGTTTCCCTCTCCTCCGGCGTTTCACTGCGTGAACAAGGGTGAGCGTACCTTTGACAAAAGTGACCAGTAATTCCGCAGATGTGATGAGAATGTTCGGAAATAAATCCACAGGAGTTGTTACCCTGATATTCATGAGCTCTTCCCTGGTGAAAGAGTTCCGGATGCTATCGCAAAACACTGAATTTACAAACAAAACAAGGCAAAACAATGCGCACCAACACACCGAGGCAGCCATCCGCGGCGCCATCTTGATCGACTATATGGAAAATACCTTGCTCATAATTCATGATTAATGGTTAAAGAGTGATAGAATATTTGATAAAATGAAACTGTACAGTTGAACATTTATAAAGTGTACTATTTGGTTTATTAGTAACACTTTTACACTTTTGAGGTTACAATGATGCCTTAAAGAAAAAAACTAAGATTGAGAAAAGTATTCAGTTGTTATAATAGCCTGTTGTCATACAGGCTGGGTTTTTTGAGAAGAAACCTGTGAACCTAGGATTCTCTCCCTGACGAGGGAGATGGCGAGCCGACCAGCTTGATCAACTTGATTCATCTTCATCCATTGAGGAAGAACCCCCTGATACCCCTTGTTTCTCCCAACCCCACTCTGTGTAATTCTCAATACAATTACCACACAATTTTATTTGATACTTTATTTTTTGTAAAAAGGGTACACCCAACCAACAATACTGACTTGTAAAATAACTAAATTGAACTTGACCAATTGAACTGAACCAGACTGAACAGAAGACATTCAGAACTGAATGGACAGTGAATACAGTTACAACACTCAGGACATTGATATGAAGACAAATGAATGTGTTTGAATGTGATAAGCTTTACATATTGTCGTTACGTTTTCTTTAATACAGTTCTAACCATTTTGCACTTACTTTCTGGCTCCGGTTGTTCATTGTGTCCATCCCTTCATTCATAACCTCTCCTTACGAACCTAGCTTTAACCTGAAAATATTTACCTACTGCTAAGTGACCCTTTAGGTGGGTTACAGTCATCATATACGTGACTATCCTGAACTGATACTTTGCTTTGGGCCTCTTATTCGCTCTTGGACCCTTAGGTTTGAGAGTAAACACACTTTTTAAACAGTGTGCTCGCAAATTACACAACTTCAAGAATTTGTGATCTGTTGATTATTTAGGCCTCCAGCTACGTAGCTCTGTGGCTGTACACAATGTCACCGTTAAAGGCACAAGCTACAAAAAAAGCCACGTGTGTTGTCTTTGAGAAGAATGATGAGGGACTAGTCTTTGGCAAGATAGAACTGATTCTTGTTTGCAACAGTTGTGTTTACTTTGTCACAGAGAAATGCCAGTCTGATTTCCTTTTTGATCAGGGGATTTACTGCCTAAAGATGGGCTCAGAGAACCCCATTTCAAATTATTTCTGCCTCGAACATGCAAGCCTGCTTGACTATTACCCTTTGCCTGTGTACAACATGTTTGGTCTGTCTCTAATAGCCCTTCGCCACTCCTTTCCTTCAGAATGTCTGATATAAGTGAGAGCATCAAGGACGCAGTCATTTCTGTCCTGCCAAGTGTGCCAGAAGAAACGATCTTACACCAGGGAGTGGAAAGCAAAGATGACTTGCAGTACATAAGAGAACAGGAAATTGCAGAGGTTATTCGACCAATTCAGTGCAGAAAACTTTTAAATGCATGGAAATGAGCAGGTACTGTATATTTACTACTTCACTACCAAATTAAAGAGTGTATTAAAAAGCTTATTGTTTTATCTAATTAATTATGGCATAATTTTAGTCAATATTCATAATGATAGATTTTTGTTTTCATTGCCAGATGCCATAAGTTGTGCTACCCCCTACTCCAGTCCCCAGAAGGCAGTTCATCACTGTCAAGCTCCTTGAGATCCAGTAGCCCTTCACCATCACATTCCATTCCATTCCATAACTTGGCGTCATTTTGATGTCAATACTTTTGAGTAACTTGGCATTTTTGTTGTAAACTGTTTTATGAGATATCATTTCTTTTTGCAAAGAGTTTTATTATGAGAGTGAGAAATGCGAAGTGACCCTGTAAGAAACGTTTGTGGATTATGGCTATCCTTGTGTGAATTTGTACAGTCTGATGAGCGTGTACTGTTTAGCAGTTTCGGTTTGCTATCTATGTAAAACAGTGGCTGTGACAAAGGGTGCGGTGGCGTATAAGTGTAAAACGTATCAGAGATGCATGTGAAATATGGCCAGTGTATGTACTCACGTCCATCCAACTGACAAAAGAATCAGCAAGCCCGTAGAATTATAACTCTCTAGGTCGCAACTTGTGTAGCCTTCTGTCCTGCTCCGTTGTCTGTTATTTCGTGGAGATGCACTTTTAGTGTTTGTAAGGTTTATAAGGCATTTTGATAGGCTTATCTGCAGGTAGGAATCCTCTTCGCTGTTTTGCTAAACTAGAACCGGAAAACATGATAGTGGAGAATAGGAGCAGACGCATATGTCCCAGCAGGTTTTGCATATGAGAAAATAACAACAGTGTGAGAGAAATTAGGGTGAAATTATTAAATTTCGGAGTTGAAACAATATGTTTTTAGCAGAATGGGCATGTAGGTGAAAGTTGACATGATCACGGAGTATAGTGCGAAGTAAATGGAGTGACCATGAGCGAGCTTATATTCCTTATCGAACGGTATATATAACAGTCGCTATAAAGTGCCAGCTGTTAAAGTGGGGGGTTAAGTAACACGTGAAATCTATTGCACTGCTATGTTTTTTCATGTTCAGTACTAGTACTGAATCATGTTTTTAAATGTAATATTTTAATGGGTAGTTGCAGAACGTACATACATAGTAATTGTTTGTATGTGGCTGGATAGAGAACAGGGCGAGGTAACATGATGTAGAAATGTGGCGTTTGCTGATAAGAAGGTTTTGTACAGTAGCCAAGTGAAGAAATGTAGTTAGTAGAAATGGCACAGCTGTGAACTGGTGTAACCTTTTGATAAAAGTATTACATTTGCCATCATGAAATGCATATGGGTGGCCATGAGTGAGTTTTGGTAAAGAAAATATAAGCGTAAGAGAACGTTAGTGTAAAAGAGGAAATTATCTGCCTGAGAACGAGGCGGGATTCAATCGTTCAACCGGAGGTTTACCAGTCTGTCACTTTGTTAGGGCAGCACCATGACATAGATATGCAATGCGTGAAATATCATTAGCAAACCTGTCCGTGGTTTTAAAGAAGAACACAGGCGAGTTAGCACAGAAGAGCTCCCGTTGAATCCATATGGCTTTGCAATATTGTAGCCGGTTAACAATTGAACGTGCAGATGGTACGTCATAATACAGTTTGGGGAACGGCTGGTAGATATGGTGCAAAAGCAATAATTGAGAAGTAGTAGACAATTATTAGTGAGGGTAAAAGCAGGTTAAAGAAACACATTCCTAGCTGGGCTTGAACTTCCAACCCTGTGTTCCCAAACCTGTAACCTTACCCACTAGGCCACAGGCGGGCTAGCTGTTTGTACTCAAAATGTTTCAGAGTAAAAAGGTATGGGTATTTTGCGTGTGTATGCAAGTTTTTCATAGGGTCGTGTAGGTGAAGATTTGGCGGGTGTCTGTAAAATGTCCAATGGGAAGACATGTTATTAGTGGGATAGGCGGCAGGAAAAATAAGAATGAGAAGATGAAGAAGAAGAAGGAGAAAACGTAAAATCCCCTTAGTTTGGGGCTTTATTGTGTGGACATGTGAAGGTGTTTATGACATCTGTCTGTTGAAATGGGGTCAGAATGTACAGAATTTAATGTTTTTAATGGCTGAGTGTCTGTGGCTGTTGTGGTTATTTCTGTGGGGAACCCTGAAAAGTGCCAAACTCTCGGTGCTGTATAGGTATGGGGCATGCCTCCACCAAGGCGTAACTTGGTGGGATGGCATACCTACCATCCCAATACCTGTCAATTTTGTTTTCTTTTTTGTGATGGTCATAATTTAGAAGCAGAAACAAATTTTGCTCAGAGGGGGTATACTCATTTGCAACATGGCTTTTTATAATGTTGGTTAAAAAAACATGCTTTCCTGTTTAGCATTGCAGTATTGCAGTGTTGCTGAAACACTACATAATATCTTTTTATTTGTAAAGCGATAAAGCTGGATTTCCATTTTTCAGAGAGGGTGTACTCCTTCATGATGTGCACTGTAACATTGCTGTGTCCCAAGCATGGTGCCCTAAAATTGGGGGGATTGTGTATAAAAAGGGCTGTAATTCATACACTGTTCACCTGATATGCATGTAAATCCTTTTTTTATTACAAATCTCAAATTGTGGAGTACAGAGGCAAATCAATAAATGATGGGTCTTTGTCCCAAACATTATGGAGGGCACTGTATCCCTAATAATATTTAAATGCGTTTAATTTCATATTGTTTGTTCTCTGCAGGTTTCTGCCTCTGCTGCTGACGTTGAGAGGTCCTTAACTTTGCCTGACAGTCCTCGATTGATTGTTCTCGGTATGCATGTGTATGTTTAATTAAACTTTTCCTTGACCATGTGGCCACACCACAGGCCTTCCTGTCCTCACTGCTATGCTATGTGTCAACCCCATCCCAACCTGTTCTCTCCCTACAGAACTCGCCTCCGCAGGCGAGGACCCCGTGGCGACGGAACCTCTCCAAACTTCGCTATCCCTCACTGACCCCCCTGTGACGACTTCACGGTCGCAGGAGGGCTATGGAACTGCCAGTCTGCTACGCGGAAGGCTGACTTCATTTCAGCCTACGCGTCCCTCTTCTCCCTACATTTCCTTGCCCTCACTGAGACCTGGATCACACCAGGCAACACTGCAACCCCTGCAGCCCTCTCCTCCTCCTTTTCTCACGCCCTCCGCCCGTCTGGCCGTGGTGGGGGCACAGGTTTGCTGATCTCTCCCTCTTGTAAATTCTCTGTTCTCCCCTTTCTCACCTCTCCATCTCTACCTTTGAATACCACTCTGTCTCAATCACCTATCCTGTTAACTTGTACATTGTTGTTATCTATCGCCCTCCAGGGCCCCTGGGAAGCTTCCTCGATGAGCTCAACACCCTGCTCAGCTCCTTCCCAGAGAATGGTGTAAAGGGGAGTCAAACTGGGACCCAGAAAAGGCTGGCATTTGAACGGGCCTGCAGGCTGGGACTCATCCTGTACTTCAAAGAACCCAGAGCCGTGTGATAAAACAATAAGTTACTTGGACTTCCTCGGGATAAGCAGGCCATTTGGCTCTCTGGAATGTTGCCACTGGACACATCTAAGATAAGGGGAACTAGTCTCTTTGTCTATGGTTGTGGGGGTATGTGTGTTCGGGCCATTAAGGGTAAAAAGATCATCAGGCCTCTGGACAAATGGTGGGGCAACTACGCTTGACAGTTCCACAGTGCCGTTATGTGGGCCCCTCTATCATTACACTTTTTATTTATTTTCTGGATCTGGACTCTAAACCATCTGTTTATCATATTTACAAACCCCGGAAAACCTTACAAACCATGCACGTGTTTTCATTATATTACTGTATTATGCCTTATGTAATAATAACATGGATTGCATGTAAAATGCTTCAACAAAAGGGTATTTTCATGACAACTGCACCATAATATTACATCCCCTGGACATGTTTGGCATATTCAGGAAAATTCCAGAAATTGAATGAAAAATGTTTCATACCCAATAAAATTTAATGAAACATATTTTAAATTGTATCCAATGCCACAGCGTTCGTTATAGAAGAACTGGTTAATTATTTCTGTGTCGGGAATTCAGATTTATGAGATCGCTATTCGCCCAACGAACTGCGGAAGCGCATTCCGGTGCCCACGCGATCTATCTGGAGGACGTGTAGCGCTTATAACGTGTTTCCAATTACACCAAGTTCGTTTTAGATTACTGGCTAATTATATCTGTCTCGGGAATTTGGATTATGAGATCGCTAATAGCATTATACTCTGTATTTAAAACGGGTGACGCACACAACTGCTGCCGATTACAGGTTAGTATTCTATCAATTATTTTGTTTAAATTGTATCCAGTGCCACAGCTTCGTATGAGAGAATTCGTGAATTATCTCTGTGTCGGGAATTCAGATTTATGAGATCGCTATTCGCCTAACGAACTGCGGAAGCGCATTCCGGTGCCCACGCGATCTATCTGGAGACGTGTACCGCTTATAACTGTTCCAATTACACCAAGTTCGTTTTAGATATACTGGCTAATTATATCTGTCTCGGGAATTTGAATTATGAGATCGCTAATAGCATTATACTCTGTATTTAAAACGGGTGACGCACACAACTGCTGCCGATTACAGGTTAGTATTCTATCAATTATTTTGTTTAAATTGTATCCAATGCCACAGCGTTCATTATAGAAGAATTGGTGAATTATTTCTGTGTCGGGAATTCAGATTTATGAGATCGCTATTCGCCCAACGAACTGCGGAAGCGCATTCCGGTGCCCACGCGATCTATCTGGAGGACGTGTACCGCTTATAACGTGTTTCCAATTACACCAAGTTCGTTTTAGATATACTGGCTAATTATATCTGTCTCGGGAATTTGAATTTATGAGATCGCTAATAGCATTATACTCTGTATTTAAAACGGGTGACGCACACAACTGCTGCCGATTACAGGTTAGTATTCTATCAATTATTTTGTTTAAATTGTATCCAGTGCCACAGCGTTCGTTATAGAGGAATTTGTGAATTATCTCTGTGTCGGGAATTCAGATTTATGAGATCGCTATTCGCCTAACGAACTGCGGAAGCGCATTCCGGTGCCCACGCGATCTATCTGGAGGACGTGTACCGCTTATAACGTGATTCCAATTACACCAAGTTCGTTTTAGATATACTGGCTAATTATATCTGTCTCGGGAATTTGAATTCATGAGATCGCTAATAGCATTATACTCTGTATTTAAAACGGGTGACGCACACAACTGCTGCCGATTACAGGTTAGTATTCTATCAATTATTTTGTTTAAATTGTATCCAGTGCCACAGCGTTCGTTATAGAAGAATTGGTGAATTATTTCTGTATCGGGAATTCAGATTTATGAGATCGCTATTCGCCTAACGAACTGCGGAAGCGCATTCCGGTGCCCACGCGATCTATCTGGAGGACGTGTACCGCATGTAAATTGTCTCCAATTACACCAAGTTCGTTTTAGATATACTGGCTAATTAAATCTGTCTCGGGAATTTGAATTTATGAGATCGCTAATAGCATTATACTCCGTATTTAAAACGGGTGACGCACACAACTGCTGCCGATTACAGGTAAGTATTCTATCAATTATTTTGTTTAAATTGCATCCAGTGCCACAGCGTTCGTTATAGAAGAATTGGTGAATTATTTCTGTGTCGGGAATTCAGATTTATGAGATCGCTATTCGCCTAACGAACTGCGGAAGCGCATTCCGGTGCCCACGCCATCTATCTGGATGACGTGTACCGCTTGTAAATTGTCTCCAATTACACCAAGTTCGTTTTAGATGTACTGGCTAATTATATCTGTCTCGGGAATTTGGATTCATGAGATCGCTAATAGCATTATACTCTGTATTTAAAACGGGTGAGGCACACAACTGCTGCCGATTACAGGTTAGTATTCTATCAATTATTTTGTTTAAATTGATCCAGTGCCACAGCGTTCGTTATAGAAGAATTCGTGAATTATTTCTGTGTCGGGAATTCAGATTTATGAGATCGCTATTTGCCTAACGAACTGCGGAAGCGCATTCCGGTGCCCACGCAGGTGCTTCTTCGTTAACTGTGGAGCCCAATCGCCTCTTTTATTTGCCCCAGGCATTTAAAAGGCCTCATTATTAATTAAGCTAGCTGCATTCAAAATCCGTTTTAGAAAGACGCTATGTTTTAAAAGGGTGACAGTGCTAGGCAGATGAATTTGTGCTAAGTCTGAAAATGCAGGCATCCCATTTCGTGGTGATTTCATTATGGCGTGTGCTATTTACAGCTGCTCTAGACGACCATAAAATAATCCTCCTCTTAAGTTTTTCGGTATCCGAGTCATTTTTACTATTTCCTTTAGCCTACTTAACCAAATAATTACTTGGCAGAAAGCGTAATCAGCTTGCTATATTTGGTAGTCCAGTAGTAGCCTGTGCTAAAACAGTTCGCAACTTCGGCTACCAAGCCATTTGACTAGCTAGCTAACCTTAACCGGCAAACATTCAATCTGTCAAACGTGTTTGGCGGCTTGTCAGTCGTGTACATTCCGTAAATGTCTACCTGGGCCATGCTTCACGCATGTGACAAAGCTACTATAATCCCGATTTTGGGATAAACACTTTTTCAGTTTCACGAAGCGAATTAAGAGTTTCAAGGTTCATTTGCTGAATATACAACACACACACACAGAATTTAACGAAATTAACCATCTTGGCATTTATAAAGGAACATGTTTTTAGCATTTAAGAGACCGACAAGCTAGGCATTTAAGACAGTGGTTCTCAGAATCGGTTCTGGGGGCTCCTTGCGTATATTGGCTTTTCTCCATTGGTTTTGATGATTTACAAGAAAAAAATAATAGCCTAATAATAATTAGAAATTCAACGTAGGCTACATTATTTTTCTTCATGCACCAGGTGGAAAACTTGCCGTACAAAGTGCGTTGTCATATTTACACGCCTGCAGATCAGTTATTAAAATACTTGGTAGATTTGTTCATCACCGCTGAGTGTTAATTTTTGTTCGGTAGAAAGTGATTTGTGAACGATCGGTCACCTAGCGTCACCCAGCAAGTGAACACCACAAACGGCGATGGAGTAGCTAGTAGTAGCAGGCTCATTATCTGACTGGCGAAAACCTACGACGATAACTTGCTCGGTTAACAGATCTACCAGACAGTTATGGGTGGTTCTTAGACTACAAGCACTTTCATGTCCTTTGGTCATATTTTTAAAAATACATATAATTTTGTACAATTCCCTCTCTCTTTGTTAAATTAACAATAAAACCATCTTTGAAACTTTTTACCATGTGTCCATTATGATTTTTTCTTACTTTTCAGCAGCCTTATAGGGTTCAATATCACCGTTTTGCCCTTGTCCCACACCCAGACTTTTAAAATTCAACAATGAAAATAAAGTGTAAAAACACAATTTATATGAAAACATTTAATGTTGCTGTACAAAGTAATACTCAAATAATCAAAAAACATTTTAGTATTTAATGTGAGACAGTTGTCAATATTATTTTTTACACAAAATATAGTTGTCCCACAGTATCACCGTCATTTCCACCACAGCAGTGTAATTTCCCTTTAAAAAGTTTTTTTTTTTAGGTGGTTGCTAAGGAAGTAGACAGTGGCAACGGAGCACATGTCTGATATGGAGGAGATGTACATTTTCATGTACAGCTATTGAAGAAAAATAAAGGTAAATATTGCTTGAACAGACAATATTTTTATTGTATGTCATTTCCAAACATGCTGTACCTTCATGGAAGTTTGTAAGAGGATAGATTTTTTAAGCTAAATAAAGCCGCGTTTCCACCAAAATTACCCGGAACTTTCAGTCCCAGGAACTACTTTACCAGGAACTAAAAGGTTCCTTCAGCCAATGGTTGTCTGCGTTTCCACCGGGGTCTAAAGTACCGCGAAGATTAGGCAAATTAGCCCACTGACGTTGTCGTCGGTCCATCTGTCATATTATTTCTTCTGTAACCCCATACTACCACCGAGGTAGCCTACATTATTTTCTAATAACCGGGACAGCCCGGAGGGGTTTATTCCACTTATATACAACGGGTTACCAACAATGACTATATATGGTTACTTTTGTATTTATTGATTTTCATATATCCTCTCAAACACATTCATTAACAGCAGAAAACATGCACACGTTGTTAACAATTTGCTGTTTTATTACTTTCTCGTCGTCAATTCCATATAGGCTAATCGCAAAATGACAAGAATAGAACGAAAACTCGGACTTGCGTGAAAATGTAAATTAGTAGTGGTACAGCCACCGTTTGCTTTCCTTCGAAGTTACTGCTAGCCGAGCAGCGAAGTGTGCCCTCCAGATGCGAACCATGCACCATAAATGAGTCCATAGTCTTCCTGGTCTTTTCGTGGAATTGAAAAATGGCAGTAAAATTACGGCAGTCTGAAAAAGCTAAAGGGAAGATGACTAGAATTAACCTGTTATTTTACCCGGATAAAAAGTGCGGAAGGTGATTTCCAGTTTGCTTGTACTGTATCACCAATGTTAATTATGCAGAACTACCGCATACCTCACATAACTGTATCAAACGTTTTGAGTCAATTACAACGGGCTAACAAAGAAAATCCGGAAGAAAATATTCAGCAACCGAATTAATCCGTTTGAATGTTTTGGTAGCCTACGTAATATGCTGTCCCAGCACGAATGCTTAGCATTTTATAAAACGAATACTAAAGCAAGAAAAGAACAGAAGAGCACACGTTATAATTCCAAGACGTTATAACCAAGAAGTAGGCTACTGCGCCGCATAACATACAAGTTTGATTTGAAGTTATTATGAAAATAAATTGGTTTGCCGGTGCATATTTTCAAACATGGCGGGTAATGGCGGAAATAAATACAACACAAATGCTACGAGTACTCGACCAATCAGAAATGTTCAGCGCTGCAAGCTCCACCCAAAAGGTTCCTGTACTTTCGGAAAGTACTACCTCCCGAGCAGGAACGTTTTGGGGGGTAAAACAAAGCCCCCAGAACTAAATTTAGACCCTAGTTCCTGCGGTGGAAACGCACTGAGTTCCTCAAAAGGTTCCTAGTTCCGGGGTATAGTTCCTGCGGTGGAAACGCGGCTTTAGTGTATTTTGCATGCATCATATGCTAGCTATCAAATCAAAGCTAATATGTCAAGCTACCTTGAAGTTTTTCACAAAAAACTGTAGAAATGTCATTTCCATCACAGTCATTTCCACCTCACTCCCCTCTGTGGTGGAAAAGACAAGAGTGTGGTGGAAATGAGAAAGGCAGTGTGTTAACACATAAACCCGAGCTATCTATGTTGATAGGGCGCACACATGGATTGTAAAAATAGATATGTGTAATACTATGTTTATATATTAATTAAAAATAATTTTTTGTCTGTTTTTAAGATGCCACGTAAAACAATAGCTGAAAGGTCTCAGGCCTATAGGGACAAAATAAAAGTGGATCCAGTGAAATATCAAGAGCGGCTAAAAAGAGACAGGGAGAGATACCTGAGGAAAAAAGAAAGAGGGGTAGTGAAGGCAATATCAGATGTGCCAAAGCGAGAACAAAGAAAAAAAAGGAGACAGTGGAGAATTAACCAAAAAAATAGACGTGAGAAAATCAAAAAAGCACTTTCGATGCAGGTCTACCTTTCTACCACCACACCACCACACTCTCCAGATGCCTTGCAGCCAGAACAGGTTGTTGACTTAACTGCCACGCCACCTTCTGCCCGACCACAAACAGAAAAACAGAGGGGAAGGAAAAGGGTTTTAAGAAACCGTTCAAAAGTATATATGTCTCTGTATCAAAGCAATGTCAAGCTTGAAAGTGCTTTGCGGAAGGTGCAGAAGTACCGTAAACGATATAATCGGTTGGTAAAAAAACTTAAAAAGGCTGACTCCCCAAATACTAAATCAAAACGCCAAATGGCAACAACACAAAACACTCTAAGAAGAACCTTAGTGTTCCATAATGCACTGATTGCAGAGCTGAGAGAAAGATATCAAACTCTCCAGTCAGAAAGAGACCAACAACTGATTTCAAAGATAATAGCAGGAAAAATCCTTAAAAAGTATCGACTACTCAAAATGGCACAAACAGAATTTGGATTTTCACTGGGAAGAATGAGAAATAATGAAAAAAGGTCAACAGAACTTCAGTACACTAGGAAGAAGCAAAAGAACAGTATCAGCACAGCCACAGATGAAAAAATCAAACAATTCTTAGAACGAGATGAGAACAGCAGAGCAACAACTGGAAAAAAGGAGACTGTAACAAAAAGCAAAATGAAAAGGCAAAAACGATTCCTAAATGAGCCCCTGGACAAACTTAATGAGAAGTTTAGGAAGGAGTATCCTGAGATTAGGATTTCATACAGTGAATTCTGCAAGAGACGTCCTTTTTGGATTGTGAAGCCCACAGTTAAGGACAGAGACACATGCCTCTGCAAGACACATGCCAATCTCCAGTTTATGGCAGACAAGCTGCTATATCACAAAGTTATCAAGAGCAGCAAAATTGAAGATTTGATTGTCTCTTTGTGTTGTGATAACTACACCAAAGAATGTATGTACAGGGAATGTCCCGTTTGTGTAGCTAAAGAGCTGGAAACCTCAACCTTTGACCCAGGTGCCCAAACATCTTGGTATGAATGGAAGGGAAAAGCTGAAGAGAGAGAGAAGAACAAGAAGGATGGTACAAAAGAAAAATTCATAGCCCACTTGACAGTTAAGGAGAAGATTGATGGTACTCTCCATACCTTGCTGGAAGACTTTTCAACAGGACTAAAAGAAAGGCTGGGGAAGCATGTCTACAACATCAGACACCAGTACGCTGCTCTTCGTGGTCTTAAAGAAAATGTCAGTGAAGATGAGATTGTCCTGCATATTGACTTTGCAGAGAACTTTCTCTGCAAATACAGCAGTGAAATCCAAGCGGTTCATTTTGGGGATTCACACAAACAGGCCTCGCTTCACACTGGTGTGGCCTATACCAAAAAGGGTGTCATTTCAGTCTGCTCTATCAGCTCCTCTTTTCGCCATGACCCCTCAGCTATTTGGGCTCATCTATCAAAGGTTCTCACTTACCTGAAGAATCAACATCCCACTGCTTCAGTACTGCACTTTGTCAGTGATGGGCCGACGACACAGTACCGATCCAAAAAAAATTTCTACCTCTTAACCAACATGCCATATCAAATGGGCTGGAAGAAAGTGACTTGGAACTTTCTGGAGGCTGGCCATGGAAAAGGCCCTGCTGATGGGATAGGGGCAGTGGTAAAAAGAAGAGCTGATGACCTGATAGCTAGAGGGAAGGACATACCAAATGCTCGAGTGCTCTTTGAGGAGCTTCAGCAGCAAAAGTCCACCATAGAGCTTTTCTATGTTGGGCCAGATGACATTGAGGCACTGGATGTTCATGTGCCATCTCAGCTGCAGACAATCCGTGGAACAATGAAGATTCATCAGGTAATGGAAAATAAACATACAAACATAAATGGAACATGAAATACGTTTTCAGTCGTTTCACAACACATAATTGCTGTTATTAATTTAATGCTCTGACACATTTTTTTCTGTCCTTTCAGATAATCTCTGAACGGCCAAGCCAGATGTCCTGGAGGATCCTGAGCTGTTTTTGCTTGGCACCTCATGGCTGTAAATGTTACAATCCAGAAACCGTAATGTTTCAGCCATGGGAGGAAGCTTGCCCCTCAACCAGCACATCACATCCTAACACATCCGACAATTTAAGTCTGCAGCACATTCCGGACTTACACGAGGGGCTTATTGGTCAGTGGTGTGCCGTCAATTATGACGGAGATGTGTACCCGGGTATCATTCAAGATATTGATGGTTACAGCGGTGCTCTTGTTAAAACAATGAGCCGCATAGGTAACAATCGATTCTATTGGCCAGAGAGAGATGACATCATCTGGTACCAATCTGATAAAGTAATAGGCCTTATCCCTGAGCCTGTACCAGTGACCAAACGGCACAAGGAGATTGCAGTGTCAGTCTGGAAAGAAATTAGTCAAATCTTTGATTAGATTTGGCCTTTAATTACATTCAGACATTCACACACACATGTGCCGCACGTACATCCACGCACATGCACGCACACACACACACTTTACACACACTGAAAGTATGAGGTACATTTCCAATGGGTGTTGTTCAAGTTCTATACAGTAACTCATACATCTGTTCATCTAAGTAATTTTGATGTATCATTGCTTATGTACATTTTTGCCGTGCCATTATTTTGCATTGTAAAAGCAGTTTTGTCTCACGACAGTTCAACAAAAATGTTTCAAATAAATGTTTCTACTGTTTTCAATTGAATATTTTCTACATCCGTGTTCATTAATTGTCATTTCCGCAACACAATGTCATTTCCACAGCACCCTGTCATTTCCATCACCGCACACATTTTTGGGAAATATTCAAAAAGTTACAACCATACATTAAACAATTCTCCACAATTTTGGAGATCATACTCTACTTAATGCAATAATAACATTTATTTATTTCAAAACAGTATCTACCCAAGCCAACAGTATATTTCAGATTGTGGTGGATGTACGTTAAGCCATTTGGCCCTTGTGACATTTAATAAATTTAATTCGCAAATGTATAATAATTGTAAAAAGGTATCAACTGGCAAAACTAGTTATGAAAATAGTCATATATTATTATGGGGTGACATATGTCATACTATTTTTAAATAATAGTCATATATTTAGTTGTGGTGGAAATGACATTTGTTCATTACGGGTCAGAAAAAATGTCAAAAATGACCAAATTATCTTGTGATGGCAGCGCGTCCACTCTTGGACCTTAAAACTAGACAAATTAGGTAAACTTATGAGACTGTGGTAAGTGTGATTTGAACAAGTTTTTTTTTTATAAGTTCACAAGGACAAAAGTGCTCCTAGTTGAAGAAACCCCCACATACGAAAATTTGCCTAGTCAAATCACCAGTAGCCTACACATCTCCGATTGATTGACCATCAGTGTAGTCAATGTTCTTCCCCTGTGGTTCATATTGCTAACGCGTGAGCTAACCACGGACAGCCTACCTAGCTCACTGGCAAGCTGATATGCTAGCTAAGCATATTCGTTTTGCTGAGAAACATAAATTGAAGATAACTGAACATAGCCTAATTGTATTTTTAATGTCATACATAACGTGATTACATGACACAGTACAGTCACGGATGGAAACTAAACTCCGTAAACATCTGATAATATATTTTAAAACATAACGGCAGACAGTCAGCTAGCCTCGTTCAGGTTGAGGGGCTTTTCCGCACCGGACTGTCAATCAAATTGTAAAAATCACAAGACCGCTTAACTCTATGGTTTTGGCTCCAAATCGAGAAAATGGCGCGCCCGCCATTGAGCTTCAAAACATGTTTTAGAGACCCACGGAGAGTCAATGGGTGACGTCACAGTAGCTGTGTCCATATTTTTTACAGTCTCTGATCTTAACCCAATCTCTCCTCGTCAACACACTTTCCCCTTACGTCACATCCTTACTAGGGTAGTCTTCCAACTACTCTCGGGAAAGTAATACAGTGCCTCCTAGTGGTCAGAATACACTCAACCTGTAACATCTATTATTGAACACAACAAATTGCATGGTATGAAACGGGAATGAACTATTTTTTCTTGATAAAATCATTGTTTTCATAGAACTTACGACCAGAGATGTTTGCTTAACAACGGTGCGACTAGAACAACAAACCAGAGTGTCTGCATAAGGACGGTCCAATTAGAACTACGAAGCAGAGTTTTGCTTGACAACGGTAAGATAATATGCCCAAACGCCCGCAGAAGAACATTTTTCACGTCCAGCTGATTAAATCTATAAAAATCAATAAATATAAAAGCAAACTCATTGTCATTGTTGGTACACGGCATGAAATTGATGTGAAATTACAGGGAAATTCCTACAGTAATCTGCTGTTTTATTGATATACGGCACATTGCTTAAGACAGAACAGCATTGTGGGCGTTTTGCTCTTAACTGCATAACACCGTTTGAATTTTCAGTAATTAACTGGAAATTGCTATGGAAATTGGGAAGCCGTTGGTTAGTAGTGGCGACAGAGAATTTGCTAACAAAGCAATGCCAAGTGTCGAGTGTCACACCTAATAGGCTACGCGAATTTAAAAGTAATTATATCACAATTTGTTCGTTTTTGATTTCCAACAGAATACGTTGATCTGTATTTCACATAAATTTTCTTGTTCTTTTCCAAGGCAACCCTGTACTTTGAGTATTTTTTGTTGCAGCTGGCTAGAGTGTCGCCGGATTGTGCAGGTAGGCTACGTGCGTTTCGAATTCATCAAACTAGTTAGTATCATAACGGCCAATCATTCGCCAGCGATAGCTTAGTATGAAAGCATGTTTACATGTCAGTATTGTGGTCACCAATGCTTAACGAAGTATGCGTTTGTTAGGCATATGAAAGTACATACGAGTCTTCCAACCGCGTTGTTTAAATGCGCCTTTTTTGATTGCTCCCGTTCGTACAGAAACATGACGCAGTTGGAATGTCATGTATATCGAGAGCATAAAGATAAGAGGAGAGCACAGGTAACTGCAATCGAGTGTGTATCTTGTCATGTAGAATTTTGCAATGTTAGATGCAATGATTTATCCAGTTTAAACTCTCATTTGAAATCTCATATCGGAGAGGGCAGGGCCGTTTCTTGTCCATTTCGTCAGTGTGGGAGAACGTTTTCAGTCGTCTCTTCCTTTATTTCTAATTTTTCCACGGTACACAAGTCTTGTACAGTATCCAGTCTTCTGGGCCATGTAACAGTAGGAACAGAGACGAGACTAACGGCAACCAATGAACAAGTTGAGGATGTTTCAGTGTTGGAGAGGGATTTGACTGACGACGTAACGTAAGTGATGATAACGAGGGAGACCAAGCAGCGGTGCTGCCAGAGAGAGCAGATGAATCCCTTTTCTTGAACAATTTGGCTTTCTTTTATTTAAAGTTGCAGGCAAAACTTTTACTGCCAGCATCAGTCATACAGTCTATTATTGAGGATTTTCAAGCAGTGCATGATATAAGTCAGTCTCATTTACTTCATAAGTTGGACGAAAAGCTGGTATCATTGGATATCTCTGACCGTGAGAGAGAGAGGTTCTTAAATCCGAGGATTTGTTTCGGGCATGCAACACTGGTACCGTGAAAACTGATCAAAGACAAAAAACGGTTTTTAAAAATCAGTTTAGATACATTGAGCCAGTCCCACCTTATCTTGGAAAGAATGATATGGGATCACAGAGTGGCTTTAGTGAAAACTTCAGTAAAGGCACCCATTTCTGCAGATTATGTACTAGAGCCCGACCGATATATCTATAATATATTAATATATATTATATAATAAACAAAAAAAAACGTTGCTGCTTGAACGTTGTAATTGCTATTTACTACAATTATCCAGTAGAGGGAGCTCTAATACAAGTGTGAACTGCAGCAGCTGACGCGCTACTTCTCTAATAAGACGTTTGTTACTCGTGCCTCATCCAATATTCTCCACTGCAAGACTTGTCTGCACAGATTCGGTTGCGGCAATAAAGGTATGTAGATTTAGTGAAAGTTTTTAATTAAATGCGTTTATACGACCACTATGTTTATCAATCCTCATTATCAAA
>NW_026985631.1:0-17873 GCF_018555375.3 Anguilla rostrata | reverse complement strand
AAACCCGAAACCCACAAACTCCCCCCAAAATTTCTTTTTTTCCACCAAGCCCCCACCTAAAACAACCAACCCCTACTTTCGGTCGGGTTATTCGTGGAAGGGATGAAAACAAAGGAACAGAAAAAATAGGGTTCCCCAAAAAATTCATCTCTTTTAAACAGTAGTGAGACAATTTCTTTTTGAAAATGCTAATTTTTGGGTTTGACGATACTCCCAGTAAAACATTTATTTTGCATTGCGGCATTTAAAACACTCTTATCCAGGGCACTAAAACAAGTTTTTATTTTGCATATATTTTACATTGCTCCATACAGTGCAAAAGTAAAAATGTGAAGCATGTGTGCTACGCTAGCTATATGTAGCTGCAGTGTAGTGTAGTTGGCCATGTAACTAATTCAGCCATAACTGTTTTAATTCTGAAAGGCTGGATGTGTGAGACTGACTGCATGCTGCTGTTTCAACTGCTTCATCTGCCACCAAAGAAACAATACTGCTGTGTTTCAACCGCAACCACAAACTCTCCCTATACTCCTTTTCTTCCACCAAGACCCACACATAAAACAACACAACGCATACTTTACGGTCAGGGTTATTCGTGGAAGGGATGAAAAGCATAAGGACACAGTAAAATAGGGTTACACAATAATGTCATCTCATTTAACAGTAGATGAGACAATTTCATTTTGAAAATGCTAGATTTTTGGGTTTGACTGATTACTCCCAGTAAAACATTTACTTTGCATTGCAGGCATTTAGCAGACACTCTTATCCAGGGCGACTAAAACAAGTTTTTATTTTGCATAGTATTTTACATTGCATCCATACAGTGCAATGTAAAATGGTGATATGGATATATACTGAAGCAATACAGGTTAGGTACCTAGCTCAAGGGTACAACGGCAGTGTCCTACCTGGGAATCGAACCTGCGACCTATAGGTTACAAGACCAGCTCCATACCTATTAGAATGGGCAAGATGTGTGATCTAAGCGACTTTGACTGTGCCAGATGGATGGTGCCAGATGTGGTGGTTCTAGCATCACAGAAACAGCTGCCCTCCTGGGATTTTCATGCAGTACAGTCTCTAGAGTTTACAGAGAATGGTGTGATAAACAAAAAACACCTTGTTAATGAGAGATCAGAGGAGAATGGGCAGACTAGTTCAAGCTAACAGAAAGGCCACAAATGAAATAGGCTAACAACTATGCTTGGCCAAAGAGCTCTAATGTCATTTCTCTGGACCACAGTAGATGAAAGGAGACAATTTAGATTCTTGGAACTGTTGATTACTCCCAGTAAAACCATTTTTCCTGAAACCATTCCAAATAGCGTTTAGGCATGGAGGTAACATCTAATTTTGGAGCATCTAAGGTAGCAATTAATTGTAGATTTGGAAACTTGGTGACCCCCGATGCAACCAAGTTCTGTAATTCTCCAACTGTGGCCACTGGATTGTTCTTTGCTCCCTGAACCATCTACCTCACTGTGCATGGGGCTAAGATACACTAGCACCCTCTACTGGACAGGTTTAACTCTACTCCAGTGGTTTTAAAATTATTAATATTTGGTCTCACAGTATTAAGTCATATATTTCTTTCTTTGTTTAGTTTTTGACCCATTGCCTTATTTTTGAATGTCAACAACCATTTTTTTCTTCATTTGTGAGTTTGTTGCTTTTGATGAAAAATTGATTTTATAAGTGTGTTGCCTCAGTTTTATACTCCAGAGAAGTAGCAAGCCATGGAAGAGCACGACACTGTTCCTCAGGCCTGAGATCAACTTAATGTCTTACATACATTCTGGTGTAGATCAGCTTCATGTCAAATATTGGGATGCCAGGTATGCCATCCCGCCAAGTTACGCACTTTTCAGGGTTCCCCACAGAAATAACCACAACAGCCACAGACACTCAGCCCTTAAAAACATTCAATTCTGCACATTCTCACCCCATTTCAGCAGACAGAATTCATAAATAACTTCACATGTCCACACAATAAAGCCCCAAACTAAGGGGATTTTGCGTTTTCTCCTTCTTCTTCTCATTCTTCTTCTTCTTCTTCTTCTTATTTTTCCTGCCGCCAATCCCATTAACATGTCTCCCCATTGGACATTTGACCGACACCAGCCAAATCTTCACCTACACGACCCAATCAAAAACTCGCATACACACGCAAAATACCCATACGTTTTTATTCTGAAACATTTCCAGTTTAAACAGTTAGTCTGCCTGTGGCCTAGGTTACAGTCTTGGGACCATGGGGTTGCAGGTTCAAGCCCAGCTAGGAACATGCTTCTTTAACCTGATTAATAATTGTCTACTACTTCTCAATTATTTTGCACCATATCTACCCGCTGTTCACCGAACGTATACCGAACTGAACTGCATTATGACGTACCGTCTGCACGTTCAGTGATTAACCGGCTACAATATTGCAAAGCCAAATGGTAAATGGTAAATGGACTGCATTTATATAGCGCTTTTATCCAATGCGCTTTACAATTGATGCCTCTCATTTTCCAGAGCAGTTAGGGGTTAGGTGTCTTGCTCAAGGACACTTCGACACGCCCAGGGCGGGGTTTGAACCGGCAACCCTCCGACTGCCAGACAATCGGTCTTACCTCCTGAGCTATGTCGCCCCATATGGATTCAACGGGAGCTCTTCTGTGCTTACTGGCCTGTGTTCTTCTTTAAAACCACGTTTCTACATTAATGTCATCTCGCCCTGTTCTCTATCTAGCCACATACAAACAATTACTACATATGTACGTTCTGCAACTCCCCAATTAAAACATTACATTTAAAATCATGACTCACTCATAATTATAACTACTAGTACTGAACATGAGAAAAGCACATCAGTGCAATAGATTTCACGTTACTTAACCCTCCACTTTAACGGCTAATGTTTTATAGCCACTGTTATATATACTGTTCGATAATGATACTCAGCTCGCTTCATGGTTACTTCATTTACTTCACAGTCTATGATCATGTCAACCTTCACCTACATGCCCATTCTGCTAAAAACATATTGTTTCAACTACGCAATTTCATCATTTCGTCTGCTCCTATTCTCCACTATCAAGTTTTCCAGTTCTAGCTTAGCAAAACAGCGAAGAGGATACCCACCTGCACATAAGCCTCAAAATCAAAATGCCTTATACACCTTACAAACACTAAAAGTGCATCTCGACGAAATAACAGACAACGGAGCAGGACAGAAGGGTACACAAGTTGCGACCTAGGGAGCTCTAATTCTACGGGCTTTCTGATTCTTTTGTCAATCAAGGCTCGTTGGATGGCCGTCAAATCCGTGAGTACATACACTGGGCATATTTCAGCTGCGTTTCTCATGCGTTTATACTCACAGCCAGTGTTTTACATATATAGCAAAGTGAAAGTGGTCAACGGTGCACGCTCATCAGACTGTACAAATTCACACAAGGATAGCCATAATCCACAACCGTTTCTTACAGGGTCACTTCGCATTTCTCACTTTCTCATAACAAAGACTTTGCAAAAAGAAATGATATCGCATAAAAAACACGTTTTCAACATACAAAAATGCCAAGTTACTCACACATACAAGACATACACTGTCTATAACTCATTCATTCAAACTGGCAAAATCTAGGCCTGCCATTAAAAGTATTGATATCAAAATGACGCCAAGTTACTGTACTACGAACTATATAGGCTATCTTGCCTCACCGAAATTACATAAACTGTATTTCAAAGCAATGCTACCCAATGTTTCCTCAATTGATTCACGTCACTTGGCCCTGTATTTTTTAATCTTACCATTTTACAATGTCATTCAAACTTTGTGTATAGCATCAAACTGAAATATTTCTAATTGCCTCATGCAACACATTTAACTTCATGTGCAAATCTGCTGGTGAATACCTACAGGAAGCATATTCCTCCTGAAAACATATGTTTATACTTGCTTGTGAACTTCATTTTACTAAATGTACAAGTTGTTGTATATTTGCTACTTACAATAAATACTGCATGTGAAATGCATATTGTACATACATACATAGAAAACTTCTTTATCCCCATGGGCACATTTCCCTCGCAGCATGTTACATTCACATTTACGAACAAACATTTATACCAAGAAACATACAATCATTCATGCAATAGAAAGGCTGGGCAGCTAAATACATACATAGCAATACAAATTGGATATATTGACACCTGTTCAATCAATCTTCACTCTTACAAACCCATCCACACATATGTTTGGCCTGTCCATGTTCTGTATGCTTATACACACAGGGCCAAGTGACTTGAAATAACTGAGGAAACATTGGGTAGCCTATGACAGAGTGAGCTGAATAGCCTATGACAAAGCAAGCTGAATAGCCTATGGCAGAGTGAACTGAATAGCCTATGACAGAGTGAGCTGAATAGCCTATGACAGACTGAGCTGAATAGCCTATAAAGGAGTGAGCTGGAAACCGTTTCTGCTGCTGTCCCTGCATGTATCAAAATGCGTCAGTTGCTCTGTGCCATCTGTGGAACCATCAACTGACCTAACTAGGCAACAGGTAACATTTGAATGTGCAGCCTTCTTCTCTATGGAGAATTATAAAACTGTAACACTAATGCTGCATTGCTTGTGTAGCTCTGTATTACCAGTTTGACCTCAGTATCCTATTGTGCTTTAGCTAAACCTGCTGTGTTAGCCAAATAGAATTAACTCAACTGTAACAGTAACATGCCACATACTATACAGTCTGCCCACATTTTACATTTCTACATTCTGCACAAATTCAAACTGCTTGATATATAGAGAAAACTAATTTCTGACTTCCCTGTCCATACAAGGGTCATCGTGTACAACAAAACTGTTATTCTATCAATAAATCTCTGTTCAAGAGAAATAGGCTTCCATAGGCCTATTATTGCCATGTGGGAAAATCCAGTTGTTCCTAATGTGTCTTATTTTTTTTCTTAAGAATAAGTTAATTTATAAATATGACGCTAGTTGGAAAAGAAAAAACTTTTCTGACAAAACCACGGACTGAATTTAATATGTACATTATTTAATAAATAGATATATCAATGAAATTAATAAATAGATTTACTGAAATAAAATCCACAGATGTTAGTGCTGAATCGTCACTGTGTGTTTGCTCACATTACTTTTATTTATTTACCTGATTTCGGTGAAAAATGAATGTCTGTTAGACAGGCTACTGTTTTACAATAAGTTTGGAATGTCTTTCAATGTTACGGTTGCAGGTGTCAAAATGTAGCCTACTCTTTTAATCAAATGACTAGGCCTGTGGCTACTATCATATCTCACAAGGTAATATTATCATAAACTATTTACAAAATACTGAATTAAACAAAAACTTTTTAAAAATTATTTTTAAATTACATTTGGTCCCAAATGGAATATAAAAAATGATGAAGCCTATTGCACCCAGACCGCCATTTTATTGTCAGTTTTCTGTTTTGCTGAATTAGGCGTGTTAATGCGATTATACTAGAAGATTCCCGTTCCTCCCCACACCTCTTCACCTGTAGTTTATATTCTCTCCATCCCACTCCACAACAGGCTACTTACTCTGTTCTTTTTTCAGTTTTATTCCTTCTTTTACTCCCTCTTCTTTCTTGTCCGTCTTCAAAATGGTGTTTGAGTTTGAAACACTCCCAGATTGGTACCTTTGGACTTTGGACCATCTCACACTTTCAGTATGCCCTGCCCATTCACTTCCACATGATCAGTTATGGCCCTTATGCAATATGCTAAAGTTTTGTTTGGTTGGTTTTGTTTATAAGATTTGACGTGGATTTTGCTATTATGATGTCTGTACGTTTGTTATATGCCATTTCCAGTCATTGATTGTTTGTTTTCTTTTTTAGACAATCTGTGAGGTTATTTGTCATCTGCATGTTTCTCATCGTATCTGTTTGTCTCTGAAATATTTAAAGACACATTACTTATTAGCACTTTGGCCGAGAAACGGGCGTGGTTTTGGAAGACAAATACTACCCGACCACTTGGCACCAGGCTCCCTCGTGGACAGCCCCACCCTCCTGAGCAGGGTTGCTGATCAGCAGGGACAGGTATAAGAGAGGGTGCGGTAGATTTAGTGGGGGGAGGACAAACTGTGTGAGTGTTGACGAACTGGGCATCTCCTTTCAACTGCCTTTCCTGCAAATGCGGTCAGATGGAGGGAAACTACGGATTGGTTTCATTTGAGGATTCAACAGCGTTATTTTGGGATTGTTTGTGTGACCTTTGTTGTGGCTGGCAAGCAGCTTACCTGCCTGGTTTTAGACAGAAACTTCAAGGCTGTTAAATGTGAGGGGGAAAAAGGTTCAACTTGAAGCTTGGCATTCATTTCATTATTTTTTTGTCTCCGTGGACCAATATTTTCATATGGTCTCTGTAAAAAGCACAATACAAATACAATTGAATTGAATTGAGCACATATACTTTTTGAATTTCAGATTAAAGCTGCATTTCTAGCATCACTCTTTGTGTTCTAAGCCACTTTTGAAACTCCATTTCCTCATCCATTTGGCCTCCTTTAAATTTTGGATCCCAGGGTGTTCCCAACATTAAAGAGAACATGATTGCACTTGAATTATTTGTCTCTCTAGCGTCTGTCATAGAGGTTGTTGGCCTTTATTAGATCTTTATTAACCTTTTCTTGGTTGGTTTTGTTTGTTGCAGCACATTATGCCTTATCAAATGAAAATAAAATTAAAAATTAAAAATGTTGTGGAAATTCTCAGTCTTTCCAAAGAATGGCAGATGAAAATAAACAAGATTGGGATGGCAGGTATGCCATCTCGCCAAGTTACGCCTTGACAGGGTGGCATACCCCATTGGGATGGCAGGTATGCCATCTCGCCAAGTTACACCTTGGCAGGGCGGCATGCCCCACTGGGATGGCAGGTATGCCATCTCGCCATGTTATGGTTTGGTGGTGCGGCATGCCCCACACCTATACCGCACTGAGAGTTTGGCACTTTTCAGGATTCCCCACAGAAATAACCACAACAGCCACAGACACTCAGTCCTTAAAAACATTAATTTAGGTACATTCTGACTCCATTTCAACAGACAGAATTCATTATCAACTTCACATGTCCACACAATAAAGCCCCAAACTAAGGTGATTTTTCGTTTCCTCCTTCTTCTTCTTCCTGTCGCCTAGCTCACAAACCTAATGTCTCCCCCATTGGACATTTTACCGACACCAGCCAATCCTTCACCTACACAAGCCAATCAAAATACGCATACACATGCAAAACAGACATATCTTTTTACTCTAAAACATTTCCAGCCTCAACAGCTAGTTTGTTCATGGCTGAGTGGTCAACGTCACGGTCTATGCATTATTGGGTCTTAGGTTCAAGCCCCGCCTGGAACGAGTTTTGTTAACCTGCTTTTTTCCTCACTAATAATTGTCTATTACTTCTCAATTATTGCTTTTGCACCACATGTACCCGGCGTTCACCGAACGTATGCACAGCATTATGACGTACCATCTACACGTTCAGTTAACTGGCTACAATATTGCCAGGCCATCTGGATTTAACGGGAGCTCTTCTATTATTACCAAAGAACTTTTGCGGTCTCAATAGCTAGTCCGTTTGTGGCTGAGTGATAAATGTCACAGTCTACTGATCCTGAAGTTGCAGGTTAAAGCCCTGCCAGTAGCAAGTTTCTTTAACCTGTGTTTTAGCTCACTAACAATTGTCTATTACTTCTCAACAATTGCTTTTGGACCACATGTACCCGGCGTTCACCGAACGTAGGCTATACACTGCATTATCACATACCATATGCACATTCAGTTAACTGGCTACAATATCGCCAGGCCATATGGACTCAACGGGAGCTCAGCTGTGCTTACTGTCCTGTGTTCTTCTTTAAAACCACGGACACGTTTGAGCAAGAAAATTCACACATTGAACAGCTGTCATGGTGGCGCACTGCTGAACTCACTGACTGGAGTGCGCCGGGTGGAACAATCGAATCCTGCATTGCTCTTAGGCAGATCTTTTCATATTTTACACTAACGTTTTCTTACACTTGTATATGCCATATGCATTTCATGACGGCAAATGTATTAATTTTCTTTAAAAGTTACACCAGCTAACCACTGTGCCAGCCCATTTCTACCAACTATATTTCTTCACTTGGCTACTGTGGAAAACGTTCTTATCAGCAAATGCCACGTTACTACATTCATGTTAATTCGCCCTGTTCTTTATCTACCCACATACAAACAATTACTACGTATGTACGTTCTGCAACTCCCCATTAAAACATTACATTTAAACTCATGACTCAATCATAACTACCCATACTCAACATGAGAACAGCACATCAGTGCAGTAGATCCCTTATACATTATCACACGTTACTTCACCCACCACTTTCACAAGGTTTGCTTATATCGTCTGTTATATATACCGTTCAATAAGGAAATGCATCTCGCTCATTTACTCTACACTATAGTCTGTCATCATGTCAAACTTCACCTACATGCCCATTCTGCTAAAAACATATTGTTTCAACTAGTCAATTTCATAATTTCTCCTCATTTTTCATACTATTGTTATTTTATCATATGCAAAGATTGCTGGGACATATGCGTCTGCTCCTATTCCCCCCTATCAGGTGTTCCGGTTCTACTACTTCCAATTCTCACATAAGGTCACTGATCTACCTTAGAAAAACAGCAAAGAGGACTCCTACCTGCAGATAAGCCTATCAAACTGCCTTATAAACCTTACAAACACTAAAAGTGCATCTTGACGAAATAACAGAAAACAGAGCAGGACAGAAGGGTACACAAGTTGCGACCTAGGGAGCTCTAATTCTACGGGCTTGCTGATAATTTTTTCAATCAAGGCTCGTAGGATGGCTGTTAAATCCGTGAGTACATACACTGGGCATATTTCAGCTGCGTTTCTCATGCGTTTATACTCACAGCCAGTGTTTTACATATATAGCAAAGCGAAAGTGCTCAATGGTACACGCTCATCAGACTGTACAAATTCACACAAGGATAGCCATAATCCACGACCGTTTCTTAAAGGGTTACTTCGCATTTCTCACTTTCTCATAACAAAGACTTTGCAAAAAGAAATGATATCTCATAAAAAAACATGTTTTCAACATACACAAATGCCAAGTTACTCACACATACAAGGCATACACTGTCTATAACTCATTCACTCAAACTGGCAAAATCTAGGCCTAATTGCACCCTGACCGCCATTTTATTGTCAGTTTTCTGTTTTGCTGAATTAGGCGTGTTAATGCGATTATACTAGAAGATTCCCATTCCTCCCCACACCTCTTCACCTTTATTTTATATTCTCTCCATCCCACTCCACAACAGGCTACTTACTCTGTTCTTTTTTCAGTTTTATTCCTTCTTTTACTCCCTCTTCTTTCTCATCCGTCTTTAAAATGGTGTTTGAGTTTGAATCACTCCCAGATTTGTACCTTTGGACTTTGGACCATCTCACACTTCCTCATGATCAGTTATGGCCCTTACGTAATATGTTAAAGTTTGTGCTGAATAATTTCTGTTAATACTGAAGTTATTTATTAGGTCCAGTTCTTAACTGACTGGTTTTGTTGATATGTTTTGGTGTAGGTTTGCTATTATGATGTCTGTATGTTTGTTATGTGCCATTTCCCGTCATTGACTGTTTGTTTTCTTTTTTAGACAGCCTGGAAGGTTATTTGTCATTTTCATGTTTGTCATCCTGGAGGCCAGGATCAAGGAATTGCGGCACTCATACAGTAAGATTATGTGATGAAGTTCATGCCATTATTTCAACAATGCATCATACTTAACAATGTTCAACTGCAGAAAAAAATGGCTAAACATTTAAAGGGACAGATTTAAAATACTTTAGCAATGACAACAGAGTGAACAGAATAGCCTATGAAGGAGTGAGCTGAATGAGCTGAATAGCCTATGACAGAGTGAACTGTCCCCCTTTCAAATGGAAAGAAAGACAGCTTATATGAAGGAGCTACTAGGGCTTACCTCTGTTAAATTTAGTTCCTTAGTTGAACCTCCGTCCTGATCAGGAACTGTGTGATTTACTTAGTTTGTAATTCCCATGCAGTTGTCCCTGCAAGTATCAAAATGTGTCAGTTGCTCTGTGCCGTCAGTGGAACCATCGCCTGACCTAACTAGGCAAAAGGTAACATTTGAATGTGCAGCCTTCTTTTCTATGGAGAATTGTAAAACACTAATGCTGCATTGCTTGTGTAGCTCTGTATTACCAGTTTGATGTCAGTATCCTGCTGCACTTTAACTAAACCTGCTGTGTTAGCCAAATAGCATTGACATAACAACTAACAGTAATACGCCACATACTGTACAGTCTGCCCACATTTTACATTTCTACATTCTACAAAAATCCAAATTGCCTGATTATAGAGAAAATAAAATTCTGACTTCCCTGTCCACAAAGTGAAGACTGTCCACACAAGGCTCATCATGTCCAACTGAACAGTTTTTTCTGTTTTTCAGCACAAAATCAGTGTCTGTTAGACAAAACTACTACTGTTTGACAAAAAGTTTGGAATGTTATTCAATGTTACATTTGCAGGTGTCAAAATGTAGCCTACTCTTTTAATCAAATTACTAAGGCAGTGACGACCGCCATATCTCACAAGGTAAAATTATCATAAACTATTTTTTTAAAAACTGAAGTAAAACATAATTCTTTAAAATGATTTTTTAATTACTTTTGGTCCCAAATGAAAAATTTGAAAAAAAGAAGCCTATTGCACCCAAACCGCCTTTTTATTGTCAGTTTTCTGTTTCACTGAATTAGGCGTATTATTGCGATTATAGCTGCAGATTCCCATTCCTCTCCGCACCCCTTCACCAGCTTCTATTCTCTCCATCCAACTCCATAACAGACTACTTACTCCATTCTTTTTTCAATTTTATTCCTTTGTTTACTCCCTCTTCTTCCTCCTTCGTCTTTAAAATGGCTTTTGACAGTGACAGTGACAGACAACAGGAGCAGAGTAAACACCATCATATAGTCATCCTGCTTTTCTCTTATGACTTCATACCTTCTTCATATCTGACTTTTTCACTGAACATTAGCTCATGTTGGTTGATCTGAATGTGTTGGATAAACAGGTATTGGCTGGGTTGTTGACATCTTGTACAAACGTCTGCGTAACTGCTTTTAATGCAATATTTGAAGGCGTTGAATATGCTTCTAGGACTCTCTAAATGTGCTTTTCACACCAACGCTTAGACTTAGGGATCTGAGTCTGGTGAAGCATTAATTATACAGTTGAAGTCGGAAGTTTACATACACTTAGGTTGAAGTCATTAAAACTCATTTTTAACCACTCCACAGAATTCATGTTAGCAAACTATAGTGTTGGCAAGTCAGTTTGTGCATTTGTGCATGACACAAGTAATTTTTCCAACAATTGTTTACAGACAGATTATTTCACTTTTAATTCACTATATCACAATTCCAGTGGGTCAGAAGTTTACATACACTTAGTTGACTGTGCCTTTAAACATCTTGGAAAATTCCAGAAAATGATGTCATGGCTTTAGAAACTTCTGATAGGCTAATTGACATTATTTGAGTCAATTGGAGGTGTACCTGTGGACGTATTATAAGGCCTAGCTTCAAACTCAGTGCCTGTTTGCTTGACATCATGAGAAAATCAAAAGAAATCAGCCAAGACCTCAGAAAGAAACTTGTGGACCTCCACAAGTCTGATTCATCCTAGGGAATTATTTCCAATCACCTGAATGTACCACGTTCGTCTGTACAAACAATAGTACGCAAGTATAAACACCATGGGACAATGCAGCCGTCATACCGCTCAGGAAGGAGACGCGTTCTGTCTCGTAGAGTCAAGGATTTTCCACTTTTTGGCCGTCAAAAACCCCTTCGTTGCTCTATCAGTATGTTTCGGGTCATTGTCTTGTTGCATGATGAAGTGCCGTCCAATGAGTTTGGAGGCATTTGGTTTTATCTGAGCAGATAAAATATTTCTGTAGACTTCAGAATTCATTGTTCTACTTCTGTCTGCAGTCACATCATCGATGAAGACAAGTGAGCCCGTTCCACTGACAGCCATACAGGCCCAAGCCATAACACACCCTCCACCATGTTTCACGGATGAGTTGCTATGCTTTGGATCATGGGCATTTCCTTTTTTTCTCCACACTTTCCTCTTTCCATCACTCTGGTACACGTTAATCTTTGTCTCATCTGTCCACAAGACTTTGTTCCAGAACTCTTGGGGCTCTTTTAGGTGCTTTTTTAGCAAACTGTAATCTCGCCTTTCTGTTCTTCAGGCTTATCAGCAGTTTGCATCTTGTAGTGTACCCTCTGTAGTCCTGCTGGTGTAGTCTTCTACATATGGTGGACTTTGACACATCCACACCTGCATCCAGGAGAGTGTTTTTGTTCTGTTGGGCTGTTGTCAGGGGTTTTTTTTTCCAACTTAGAGAGTATTCTCCGGTCATCCACTACAGTGGTCTTCCTCGGTCTACCGGGTCTTTTGGCTTAAAAACAACTGGTGAACTCAATTTTCTAGTTAATGATGAACCAAACTGTTGACTTGGGCATGCCCAGGGTTTTTGCAATGTTCCTGATTGATTGATTTTCATTTCTGAGCATTATGACGGCCAGCTTAATTTGCATCGACACTGCTGTCTTCCTCATGTTGTCACACCCCAACAACAATCTTCAAAGGCAATTGCAAAGTCTAGAATCAAGACTAGACATCAACAGCTCTCTTCTGCATTCACTAATGACACAAATGAATATACCTGCCTAACGAAACACATCTGTGAAGCCAATTCAACAAATACTTGTAGTACCTTAAAATGGGGGGACCATGTACAAAAGGTGCTGTCATTTCTAAACGGTTCAACCGATATGGATGTAAATACCCTCAAATTAAAGCTGACAGTCTGCACTTAAACCTCATTGCCATTGTATCCTTTCAAACTCAAAGTGCTAGAGTACAGAATCAAAATAGCAACAAATGTGTCACTGTCCAATGAATTATAGTGCTCACTGTTTGGTACATATTTATGAGCATTAAAGTGAGCTCTATACCTGTGTTTATTTTATACAGCACTTCATTTTCAACAGTTAATCCAGTGTCATGGATGTGATATTTGCACTCAAATGGGAAACTAAACTTCACTATGAAAAAAGAAATGACTGTACAGCAGAAAACGTAATAGAATATAATTTTTTGTACACACTTCAAGGAACAACGAACTTCAAGGTGACACTGCTGGGTCTCGTAGCTTTTAGACAAAACCTTTTTGTTATGGCTTGTAGCAGCCAATAATGTAATAACTGCCAATAACGTAATAAATTTTTCCGTTCTTAATGTAATAAAAGCCGATAATGTAATAACTGACCAATAATGTAATACATTTTCTGAACCAATAAGGTACTAACTTTTTGCATATAATGTAATAAGTTATTACATTATTGGCTACAGTAATAAAAGCCGATAATGTAATAACTGACCAATAATGTAATACATTTTCTGAACCAATAACATAATAACTTTTTGCATATAATGTAATAAGTTATTACATTATTGGCTGGTTATTACATTAGCTGGGTTTTTTAAAAATCATTAAAAATGTAATAACAGGAGCCGATGATGTAATAATATACTTATATCGCTTTAAGTTTTATTTATTGGCTATAAAGTGTCACACTTCCATACAAACTTGAATGTCTCTTAAATCCCATAGTACTCACGTGTGATTAGACTAAGGGCCTGCACCTTCTGTAGTTTTTCAGGACCAGGGTTTGACACTACCGAATTACAGTAATGATAAAAAAGATAAAGCTTACTATTTAACACCATTTAATGTATGTGACAGATCTGGAACAATGAGACTACTGCAAACAATCTTTCCTCTGCCCTGTATCATTTGGGTATGCACAGGACATGGACAGAGAGCAATGTCAGATGAGACTTATGATGTGATACTCAAGGCACTCAAGGGGGAATTTAATGTCCCCGTAGCACAGAGAACAAGGAGCCAGCGTGCTGCTCTTGTTCAACTGTGGCGGAATAGGCAACTTTACGCCCTCAGTGAGGATGGCCAGGCAATTACATTTGCTGGAAAATTGGTAGCCAAGACGTCAACTATCCCTGCACTTGTGAACAGGGTTCTTGATGAAACAAAAGGCTCCGGTGCAAGAAAGGTGAACATACACCTTAGAGAAGAATACTCTGGCATCAGTCGAGCTAGTGTGCAAGACACATTGGACAGGTCAAGATGCTACCATCTGCATAAGGCGACATTTGGAAACAAACCCATTCCAAAATCCATTAAAGCCAAAGCAGTTCAAGATCGCCACCAGATTGACCTTCTTGACATGGGGAAATGGAGAGTTAAGCATGACCGAGCCACATACAGGTACATCCTGACCATATTAGATGTATTTAGCAGATACATATGGCTAAGACCATTGAAGAGTAAATACAGCATTGAGATTGCCAAACATCTTGAGGACATTTACACTGAGCATGGTCCACCAAAGATTTTACAGCATGATCAAGGAAAGGAATTCAAAGGTGCAGTACGAAAACTCATGGAGTCCCTTCAGGTGAAAATAATTCAGAGCTCGCCATATCATCCCCAGAGCCAGGGTAAAGTGGAGAGGAGCCACCGTGTACTGAGGAAAAAGATTATGTATGACCTAGTCAACTATCAACAAGGAGGAGTCAGCTGGGTCAAGCATTTGCCAATTTATGCCAGGATAATGAATGAAGACCCAAAGGAGGTTTTGAGTTGGATGTCTCCTTTTCAGGTGTACTATGGAAGAAAAAGTCATAGACTGTCCAATCGGTTAACCTGTTCCCCAGCTCAAGTTCATGAAAAACACTGTCTCCCAACCCACAAAACACTGCCCACCCAAAAGCATAGGCTTTTGTTTGAGGATAACCGAATGAAGATTAGGAGAAGGGCACGCAAGGCAACACAACGCTGCACAAGACGAATGACTTTGTCTGGAAGTCATCCACCCTCTATGTATAGGGTAAATGACAATGTGTTGGTCAGGGTGAAGAGCGGTAATCGTAGAGTTTCACAAAGGCACTTTGTATTACCAGGTTTAGTTGTGAAAAGAAACCTAAAGTTGTACAAATATAAGGTTCAGTTCCGTATGCCCAATAGCCCCACTCCAACACAAAAGTGGTTTTCAGTGTCTGATGTGACCAGTGTCACAAGACTGGAGGAAAAGCAGCGTCCAAAGTCTCAGCCCAAAACAGTTCAGAAAACCCACCTGCTAATTCCTTACACACATGAGGAAAGACTGGAGTCTTTTGAATCATCAAACCTGAACATTCGTTTAGACCCGATTCCAGATGGCAGTTGCCAATTTGCTGCTATTGCTGACCAATTGGCCACCCTTGGAATATTCCGTTCTGTATCAACATTGCGAGAAGAAATTGTGGCTGATCTAACATTTCACCCGCATGGAGTGGATGGGACGCCACTTTCTGAGTATGTGGAAGGGACATTTAGGACATTAGGGGGATTATTTACAGAGGATGGCACAACATGGTACATATGGTGACCACATAACTCTTCAAAGAGCTTCCCAGATATTCAATGTTCAGTTTCTTGTTGTGTCAACTCTTGGTTTGGATGCAACCTCTGTTATCTCACCATCTGGTTTTTATTGTGAAAGCTTGCCTCTTTTGGTTCTTGGCCATATTGCTGAGGGACACGGGGAACATTATGTAAGTTTAGATGGACCAATTTTTTCTTACATTCAGGCCATTCAGGAGGCAGAGAGACAAAGACTGTCTTTCAGAAAACCAGTTAAGATACCTACTGGAGTTGACCCTCAACCTAGCCCTCTGGCTGACCCTGCACCTGGCATTCTGGCTGACCCTGAACCTGGACTTCGGGTTGACCTTGAACCTTATCTTCCTCCTGACCCTGAACCTGGCCCTCTGACTCACCCTGAACCTGGGCCTCTGGCTAACCCTGAAGTTCAGTCTATGACTAACCCTTTGGTTGACATGGTAGTGGATCCTGGCAATGAGCCTGGAGCTCAGTACCTACCATCAGAAATCTTGTCAAAAATTATTGAGTTCTCTCTCAATCTAGATATGTCAATGCTGGGGACATTCAATAGAGTCTCACTCTTATTCGGTGAACTATCTAGACCATATCATCCCAACCTGTACATAAGAGAGGCACTTGCAGAGAGTTTGGAACTGGACAAGGAGAATGACTGTTCCATTAGTGTTATGAAGCTATACAAGGCTGCTGGACGCAGCAGTGGTCTCAGCACACGTATAAAAGAGTTATTTAGTAAGGACAAACGATGGATGAAAGCCTGGATTCTGCTCAGTCACATAGCCTTCGGACAGTACAAAGTTAAGGACATCTACTGGAAGAATTAATGATCATTTTTTTGTTGGTGTTTTGTTTTTGTTTTTTTTTTCTGCCAGCAGATAATTTCATTTTGATTCTCTCAAGTTCTTTTTTTATATTGTAAATGAGTGGAAGTTACTTTTCATTTGAGATTTGAGATTTAACTTTACCTCCATTTTGTCAAATGTAATGTGTGTCAAGAGAATGTTTAGTTCTTTAAAAAAGGGATGGTAAACCATCCTTTATTATTATGATAAAACTGAAAGATGTGTTACCAAAGTTATCTTTGAAGGTCATGTTATATACTATGTTTTACAGTTTAGAATTTAGCATTAAGAGGTTGAAAGTTGAGCACAAGGGATAATAGTGCCAGTTTGGTTGAAGAAGTTATTTAAATACACTTGATTAAAGATTATATTTTCATGGAAAGAAGTGGTGGTCTTTTTTATTTGAGAACACAGCATCTTCAAAGCGGTATAGATTTCATATTATACAATATAAGAGTAATTGTGTGTGTTTGCAAACATGTGTGCTCCCACTTAATTTGGTACTCAAATGGCAAAGGATAAGGCAGGGCTGGAGATAAGTCTAACCATCAAGTTACACAAACAATTAATTCTTAGAGAGAGAGAGAGAGTAGGTGTGTGTGTGTGTGTTTTCTCAGAGTTAGGACTAAGATTCAGGGGTCAGGATTGGCCTGGTTTTTGAGCAGTTATTTGAAAGAAGCAACAGTAAGGGTAGGCCTAAGTGTTATGGAAGTTTGACACTTGATAATAAATAAAACTTATACATAGTCATACAAGCATATTATTACATTATCGGCTCCTATTATTACATTTTTATGATTTATTTTAACCCAGCTAATAATGTAATAACCAGTCAATAATCTAATAACTTATTACATTATATGCGAAAAGTTATTACGTTATTGGCTCAGAAAATGTATTACATTATTGGTCAGTTATTACATTATCGGCTTTTATTACAGTAGCCAATAATGTAATAACTTTTTGCATATAATGTAATAAGTTATTACGTTATTGGTTCAGAAATTTTATTACATTATTGGTCAGTTATTACATTATCGGCTTTTATTACATTAAGAACGGGGAAATTTATTACGTTATTGGCAGTTATTACATTATTGGCTGCTACATGGCTGTTCCAGAAATGAACGTGCATTAACAGTGCCAGGATTATCAGCACAATCTGCAAAGACGAGCAGGAAAGGCTGTTAAAAAAATGCCTTGATGTTTATCAGCTCAAAATATCACAGATATCTAAGTATTAACTCAAATACTTCAAATTAGTTCAAATTATTTAAAGAAAAAACCTTCTTAAAAAATAAACATTTTTCTCAAAAACTTAATTCACAATTATTTTTATGTGCCCAGAAATTCTTCCGAAAAAATATAAATTATGTATATTCCCAGTCTGATTAATATTTTTCAG
>NW_026985630.1:30000-32500 GCF_018555375.3 Anguilla rostrata | reverse complement strand
CCTAACCTAACCGCCTACCCATACACCTAACCCTAACCTAACCCTACCCAGACCTAACCTAACCTAACCTAACCTAACCCTGCAACCCTACGGGGCCTAACCTAACCCTAACCTAGCCTAACCCTCACACAGGTGGCTAACCTAACCTACTAACCTAACCTAACCCTAACCTAACCCGTAACCTAACCCTAACCCTAGCCTAACCCTACCTCTGCCTAACCTAACGCCTAACCCTACCTAGGCCTAACCTACCTACCTAACCTAACCTAACTACTTCTCCTAACCCACCAGCCTAACCTAACCTAACCATAGCCTAACCCTAACCAGGTGGCACTAACCTAACCTAACCTACCTACACTACTAACCTAACCTGCTCCTGCCCAACCTAACCTAACCTAACAGCCCTCACCACCTAACCTCTAACCTAACCCTAACATGGCCTAACCTAACCTAACCTATGCCTAACCCTAACTCCCACAGTGGCTAACCCTAACCTAACCCTAACCTACTAACCTAACCTAACCCTAACCATAGCCTAACCTAACCCTAACCTAACCTACCTAACCTAACCTAACCCTACCAATGCCTAACCTAACCTAACCTACCCTACTCATCTAACCAAAGCCAACACTAACCCTAACCTAACCTAACCTACCTAACCCACCATACCACCTAACCTAACCCTTCATAACCTAACTCTAACCTCTAACCTACTACCTAACTACCTAACCCTAACTCTAACCTACCTAACCTCTACCCTACAACCTAACCTGCACAGGGCCTAACCTAACCTACCCTAACCTAGCCTAACCCCTAACCTAACCTAACCTAGCCACCTAAACCCTAACCACCTCACACCTGGTGGCCTTAACCTAACCCACCTTCAACCCTAACCTAACCATAGCCTAACCCTAACCTAACTAACCTAACCTAGCCTAACCTAACCTAACCTACCTACCTAACCTAACCCTAACCCTCATACAGGCTAACCACCTAACCTAACCTAACCTAAACCCTAACATAACCCTAGCCTAAGCCTAACCCTAACCTTACACGATGGCCTAACCTAACCTAACCTAGGCTACTTAACCCTAGCCTACCATAGCCCTAACCTAACCATACCTAACCTACCTACCTAGCTACCTAACCTAGCCTAACCTAACCATAGCCCTAGCCTAACCTAACCATAAGCCTACCTAGCCTACCTACCATAACTCAGCCTAACCTAACCTAACCTAACCATGCTAACCTAACCTAACCATGCCCTAACCTAACCTAACCTAACCTAACCATAACCCTCACCCACAGATGGCTAACCTAACCTAAACCATGCCATCTAACCTAACCCTCCTAGCCGAGCCTTAACCAAGCCTAACCTAGGCCTATCCTTAACCCTAACCTAACCTAACCTAAACCTAACCCAAGGCCTTCAAACCTAACCTAACCATAAAACTAACCCTAGCACCAAGCCTACAACAAACCCCTAGCCTAGCCCTAGCCTAGCCCTAACCTAACCTTGGCCTAGCCTAACCTAACCTAACACTCACCACGGGTGCCTAACCTAACCTACCACTGGCCCTAACCTAACCCAAAATATAACCCTAGCCCTTGCCTATCCTTAACCCCACCTAACCGAGCCATACCCCTAGCCTATCCTAACCATAACCTAGCCCTAGCCCTAGCCATCAGGGTAGCCTAACCCTAACCTAACCTGCCCTAGCCTAACCTAACCTAACCGAGTCCTGGCCTAGCCTAACCTAACCTAGGCCAGATCTTAAAGCCTAACCTACGCTAACCCTGGCCTTACCTAACCTAACCTAACCGGGCCCCAGCCCTGGCCTAACCTAGGCCAATCCTTAAGCCTAAACCTAACCTAACCTAGCCATAGCCTTAACCTAACCTAACCTAGGCCTATCCTTAACCTAACTTTGCTTTAGCCTAAACCTTACCTAACCATAGGCATATCCTTAACCCTAGCCTAACCTAACCTAGGCCTATCCTTAAACCTAACCCTAACCTAACCTAAACCTAACCCAAGGCCTATCCATATCCCTAACCTAACCTAGCCTAGCCTAGCCTAACCTAACCTAACCTACTGAGCCTAGCCCTAGCCTAGCCCTAACCCAATCCCTAGCCCTTGCCTAGCCTAGCCCAAGCCTAAGCCTAAAACTTGCCTGGCCTAGGCCCACGAGAGGAGAGTGCTCGAAAAAATAAGAGTGCCACGGGGACCAGTTGCACGAGAGGGCGTGCTCGAAAAATATCAGAGTGCCACGGGCACCAGTTGCATGAGAGGAGAGTGCTCGAAAAAATAACAGAGTGCCACGGGGACCAGTTGCAGAGAAGCGATAGAGAGAGAGGAGAGTGAGCTCAGAAAAATGACAAAGTGCCACGTGTGACCAGTTGCCGAGAGGAGAGTGCTCGAAAAATATCAGAGTGCCACGGGGGACCAGTTGCGAGAGGGCGTACTCGAAAAATATCCGAGTGCCCGGGTGAGCAGTTG
>NW_026985630.1:17500-20000 GCF_018555375.3 Anguilla rostrata | reverse complement strand
GGGTGCCTAACCTCAACCTTAACCCTAACCCTACCACTAGCCTAACCTAACCCTAACCCTCACCACGGTGCTAATAACCTTAGCCCTAACCCCACGGTGCCTAACCCTAACCTAACCTATAGCCTACTGCCTCTAACCTAACCTACCCTCAGCCTAACCTATAACCTCCTAACCCCTCACCAGTGCCTAACCCTAACCTAAGCCCTAACTCCTAACCCTCAACGGTGTCCTAACCCTAACCTAACCTAACCCAACTAACCTGGCCTAACTACCCTCTAACCTAACCTCACCGGTGGCTCCTAACCTAACCAACCTAACCTAACCTCCTAACCCTACCCTAGGCCTAACCTCTAACCTAACCTAGCCTACTAACGCTAACCTAACCTAACCTAACCCTAACCTAACCTAGCCTAACCTAACCCTCACCACGGTGGCCTAACCTAACCTAACCTGCCTAACCCTAACCTAGGCCTAACCTACTAACCTAACCAGCGCCTGGCTAACCTAACCCTAACCCTAACTAGGCTAACCTAACCCTAACCTCTAACCTACCCTAGTGGCCTAGGCCTAACCTAACCTAGCAGTGCTAACCCCTAACCTAACCTAAGTGGCTAACCTAACCTAACCTAACCTCAGGTGCTAACCTAACCTAAGCCTAACCTACCATGGCCTAACCTACCTACCTAACCCTAACCATAACCTAACCTAACCTAACCCTCATAGCCCTAACAGTGGCCTAACCTAACCTAACCACTAGCCCTAACCTAACCCTCACCACAGTGGCCTAACCCTAACCTAACCTAGCCTAACCTAACCCTAGCCTAACCTAGCCTAACCCTAACCTAACATTAACCTAACCTAACCATAGGCCTAACCCTAACCCTAACCTAACCTAACCTAGCCCTAACCCTACCCTACAGCCTAACCTAACCTAGCCTAACCCTACCCTAACCTAACCTAGGCCTAACCCTAACCCCTAACCTAACCATAGCCTAACCTAATCCTAAACCTAACCATAGCCTAACCCTAACCTAACCCTCACTCATGGGTGGCCTAACCCTAACCCAAACCTAACCCTAACCATAGCCCTAACCTAACCTATCACTAACCTAACCTAGCCTAACACTAACCTAACCCTAGCCTAACACTAACCTAACCCTACCCTAGCGCAAGCCCTAACCTGAACCTCATCAGCGGGTGGCCTAACCTAACACTAACCTAACCATAGCCCTAACCTAACCCTAACCTAACCATAGCCCTAACCTAACCTAACCTCACTCATGGGTGGCCTAACCCTAACCCAAACCTAACCCTAACCATGCCTAACCTAACCTATCACTAACCTAACTAGCCTAACACTACTAACCCTACCCTAGCGCAAGCCCTAACCTAACCCTCATCACGGGTGGCTAACCTAACCAACTAACCTAACCATAACCCTAGCCCTAACCTAACCTACCCACAGATGGCTAACCTAACCTAACCTAGGCTAACCTTAACCTAGCCTAACCATGCCTAACCTAACCATAGCCATAACCTAACCTAACCTAGGCTAACCTAAACCTAACCTAACCTAGCCATAGCCTTAACCTAACCTAACCTAGGCCTATCCTTAACCTAACTTTAGCTTTAGCCTAAACCTTACCTAACCATAGGCATATCCTTAACCTAGCCTAACCTAACCTAGGCCTATCCTTAAACCTAACCTAACCTAACCTAAACCTAACCCAAGGCCTATCCATATCCTAACCTAACCTAGCCCTAGCCCTGCCTAACCTAACCTAACCTAACTGAGCCCTAGCCTAGCCTAGCCCTACCCAATCCCTAGCCCTTGCCTAGCCTAGCCCAAGCCTAAGCCTAAAACTTGCCTGGCCCTAGGCCCACGAGAGGAGAGTGCTCCGAAAAAATAAGAGTGCCACGGGGACCAGTTGCGAGAGGAGCGTGCTCGAAAAATATCAGAGTGCCACGGGCACCAGTTGCATGAGAGGAGAGTGCTCGAGAAAAATAACAGAGTGCCACGAGGACCAGTTGCACGAGGAAGCGATAGAGAGAGAGGAGGTGAGCTCAGAAAAATGACAAAGTGCCACGTGTGACCAGTTGCGAGAGGGAGAGTGCTCGAAAAATATCAGAGTGCCACGGGGACCAGTTGCGAGAGGGCGTACTCGAAAAATATCCGAGTGCCGCGGGTGAGCAGTTGCGAGAGCGAGTGGCGCTCAGAAAAATGACAAAGTGCAACGGGTGACCAGTTGACGAGAGGAGAAGTGCTCGAAAAATATCAGAGTGCCACGGGGGCCAGTTGCCGAGCGGGACAGTGCTCGAAAATTATCAGAGTTCCACGTGGGACCAGTTGCAGAAGAGAGATAGAAAGAGAGAGAGATGGAGCTCAGAGAAATGACAAAGTGCCACGGGTGACCAGGTGCATGAGAGCGGCGCTCCGAAAAAATGTCAGAGTTCCACGGGGACCAGTTGCGAGAGGATAGTGCTCGAAATATATCAGAGT
>NW_026985630.1:5000-7500 GCF_018555375.3 Anguilla rostrata | reverse complement strand
ACCCTAACCCTAGCCCTAACCCTAACCCTAACCTTCACCCACGGGTGGCCTAACCCTAACCCTAACCATAGCCCTAACCCTAACCCTAACCCTAACCCTAACCATAGCCCTAACCCTAGGCCTAACCCTAACCCTCACCCACAGGTGGCCTAACCCTAACCCTAACCATAGCCCTAACCCTAACCCTAACCCTAGGCCTAACCTAACCCTCAACCAGGGGTGGCCTAACCCTAACCCTAACCCTAAACATAGGCCTAACCCTAACCCTAACCCTAACCCTCACCCACAGGTGGCCTAACCCTAACCCTAACCATAGCCCTAACCCTCACCCACAGGTGGCCTAACCCTAACCCTAACCATAGCCCTAACATTAACCCTAACCCTAACCCTAACCATAGCCCTAACCACTAACCATAACCCTAGCCCTAACCCTAACCCTCACCCACAGATGGCCTAACCCTAACCCTAACCATAGCCCTAACCCTCATCCACAGGTGGCCTAACCCTAACCCTAACCCTAACCCTAACATTAACCCTAACCCAAACCATAGCCCTAACCTAACCCTAACATTAACCCTAACCCTAACATAGCCCTAACCCTAACCCTAACCCTAACCATAACCCTAGCCCTAACCCTCACCCACAGATGGCCTAACCTAACCCTAGCCATAACCCTAACCCTAACCCTAACCCTAGGCCTAACCCTAACCCTAACCCTAACCATAGCCCTAACCCTAATCCTAAACCTAACCATAGCCCTAACCCTAACCCTAACCCTCACTCATGGGTGGCCTAACCCTAACCCAAACCCTAACCCTAACCATAGCCCTAACCCTAACCCTATCACTAACCCTAACCCTAGCCCTAACACTAACCCTAACCCTAGCCCTAACACTAACCCTAACCCTACCCCTAGCGCAAGCCCTAACCCTGACCCTCATCAACGGGTGGCCTACCCTAACACTAACCCTAACCATAGCCCTAACCCTAACCCTAACCCTAACCATAGCCCTAACCCTAACCCTAACCCTCACTCATGGGTGGCCTAACCCTAACCCAAACCCTAACCCTAACCATAGCCCTAACCCTAACCCTATCACTAACCCTAACCCTAGCCCTAACACTAACCCTAACCCTACCCCTAGCGCAAGCCCTAACCCTAACCCTCATCAACGGGTGGCCTAACCCTAACCCTAACCCTAACCCTAACCCTAACCATAACCCTAGCCCTAACCCTAACCCTCACCCACAGATGGCCTAACCCTAACCCTAACCCTAGGCCTAACCTTAACCCTAGCCCTAACCATAGCCCTAACCCTAACCATAGCCATAACCCTAACCCTAACCCTAGGCCTAACCCTAACCCTAGCCCTAACCCTAACCATAGCCCTAACCCTAACCCTAACCATAGCCCTAACCGTAACCCTAACCCTAACCATAACTCCAGCCCTAACCCTAACCCTAACCCTAACCATAGCCCTAACCCTAACCCTAACCATAGCCCTAACCCTAACCCTAACCCTAACCCTAACCATAACCCTCACCCACAGATGGCCTAACCCTAACCCTAACCCTAACCATAGCCATAACCCTAACCCTAACCCTAACCCTAGCCCGAGCCTTAACCCAAACCCTAACCCTAGGCCTATCCTTAACCCTAACCCTAACCCTAAACCTAACCCAAGGCCTATCCAAACCTAACCTAACCATAAAACAACCTAGCCAAACCCTAACAATAACCCTAGCCCTAGCCCTAGCCCTAACCCTAACCTTAACCTTGGCCCTAGCCCTAACCCTAACCCTAACACTCACCCACGGGTGGCCTAACCCTAACCCTACCACTAGCCCTAACCCTAACCCAAAATATAACCCTAGCCCTTGCCCTATCCTTAACCCCAACCCTAACCCGAGCCATAGCCCTAGCCCTATCCCTAACCATAACCCTAGCCCTAGCCCTAGCCATCAGGGTAGCCCTAACCCTAACCCTAACCCTAGCCCTAGCCCTAACCCTAACCCTAACCCGAGTCCTAGCCCTAGCCCTAACCCTAACCCTAGGCCAATCCTTAAACCTAACCCTAACGCTAACCCTAGCCTTAACCCTAACCCTAACCCTAACCCGGGCCCAGCCCTAGCCCTAACCCTAGGCCAATCCTTAAACCTAAACCTAACCCTAACCTAGCCATAGCCTTAACCCTAACCCTAACCCTAGGCCTATCCTTAACCCTAACTTTAGCTTTAGCCCTAAACCTTACCCTAACCATAGGCATATCCTTAACCCTAGCCCTAACCCTAACCCTAGGCCTATCCTTAAACCTAACCCTAACCCTAACCCTAAACCTAACCCAAGGCCTATCCATATCCCTAACCCTAACCCTAACCTTAACCCTAGCCCTAGCCCTAGCCCTAACCCTAACCCTAACCCTAACCCGAGCCCTAGCCCTAGCCCTAGCCCTAACCCAATCCCTAGCCCTTGCCCTAGCCCTAGCCCAAGCCCTAAGCC
>NW_026985629.1:0-16388 GCF_018555375.3 Anguilla rostrata | reverse complement strand
TTATTATTTTTTTTTCCCCCCCCGCTAAAAGTGTCTGAGGCTCAGAAACCATAAGTCCTAAAGCAACCAAATTTGGCAGGTGGGTTCCTATGGCCCCCCACTACTCAGGCACTAAAAACCACTTATTTTGGCCAGATGGTGGCGCTATAACAAAAGGTCATGCGTAAAAGACCATAACTCCCACACCATAAGTTAGATCAACACAAAACTTAATCGACCTATGCATCTGAACGTGCTCTACAACTTTGCCATTGGGACCACCTATGTCCGCCATATTGTTTGCCCGCCATTTTGACTTTTTAGACGGGGTGTGGAAGTTTTCTCCGCTAAAATGTCTGAGGCTCAGCAACCATAAGTTGTAGACCAACCAAATTTGGTAGGTGAGTTCCTATGGCCCCCTACTACTCAGGCACTGCAAATCACTCATGTAGGCCAGATGGTGGCGCTATAACAAAGGGTCATGTTTAAAAGGTCATAACTCCCACACCGTAAGTCATATCAACACAAAACGTCATCGACCGATGCATCCGAAAGTGCTCTACAACTTTGCTATTGGGACCACCTATGTCCGCCATATTCTTTGCCTGCCATTTGGACTTTTTTATTAGTTGGGGTGCTGAAGAGCTGTAGCTCCACATCTAAAGTGTTACGACATCTAGTAAACTTCTTTACGGCAAGCGGCTAGACGACATCCATGGCGACGCAAGTAATCCGACACCGTAGAGTCTAGTTTTTATCAGTGAGGGGATGGTCTGAACGTCGGAGAAGCAATGGAAGACAGTGCCAGCCAGAGTGCATACTAGGCTACTAAAAGTTTGTTAGCAAAAGCTTTTTGAGAGGATGAATAATTACTTTTCTTGAGCATGGATCCATTTGAAGACAGTATCGCGTGAGTTTGTTTAGTCTTTGAATCTGTCATTATGCTGAGAAATAGCTAAACCATTTTATTGATAGTATTTGAGTTTCTGTGCAAACGCGCGAAAACACGCTGGTATAATAAAACGACGGTAATATAAATGACGGTAATACAATATAGTCCGCTTTCTTCCGTTGCTACCATAACATAAACTGTCTTGTGTCTACAGCTGCAGTTTCTCGCTGCAATTACTAATATTGAATATAAACAAAAGACGCAATTTATGCTGTAGTCTGCCAATGTCTGAATTGGGATGGCAGGTATGCCATCCCGCCAAGTTACGCCTTGGCGGGGGCATGCCCCATACCTATACAGCACCGAGAGTTTGGCACTTTTCAGGGTTCCCACAGAAATAACCACAACAGCCACAGACACTCAGCCCTTAAAAACATAAAATTCTGTACATTCTGACCCCATTTCAACAGACAGATTTCATAAACAACTTCACATGTCCACACAATAAAGCCCCAAACTAAGGGGATTTTGTGTTTCTCCTTCTTTTTCTTCTCTTCTTCTTCTTCTTCTTCTTCTTCTCATTCTTATTTTTCCTGCTGCCTATCCCACTAATAACATGTCTCCCCATTGGACATTTTACCGACACCCGCCAAATATTCACCTACACAACCCAATGAAAAACTTGCATACACACGCAAAATACCCATACCTTTTTACTCTGAAACATTTTCAATACAAACAGCTAGTCCGCCTGTGGCCTAGTAGGTAAGGTTACAGTCTTGGGAACACAGGGTCCTAGGTTCAAGCCCAGCTAGGAACGCGTTTCTTTAACCTGCTTTTACCCTCACTAATAATTGTCTACTACTTCTCAATTATTGCTTTTGCACCATATCTACCAGCCGTTCACCGAACGTATACGCTGCATTATGACGTACCGTCTGCACGTTCAATTGTTAACCGGCTACAATATTGCAAAGCCATATGGATTCAACGGGAGCTATTCTGTGCTTACTGGCCTGTGTTCTTCTTTAAAACCACGGACAGGTTTGCTAATGATATTTCACGCATTGCATAGCTATGTCATGGTGCTGTCCAAACAAAGTGACAGACTGGTAAACCTCCGGTTGAATGATTGAATCCCGCCTCGTCCTCAGGCAGATAATTTCCTCTTTTACACTAACGTTCTCTTACGCTTATATTTGCTTTACCAAAACTCACTCATGGCCACCCATATGCATTTCATGACGGCAGATGTATTCCTTTTATTAAAAAGTTACACCAGTTCACCGCTGTGCCATTTCTACTAACTACATTTCTTCAATTGGCTACCGTACAAAACCTTCTTATCAGCAAACGCCACGTTTCTACATTCATGTTACCTCGCCCTGTTCTCTATCTAGCCACATACAAACAATTACTACGTATGTACGTTCTGCAACTCCCCATTAAAACATTACATTTAAAATCATGACTCACTCATAATTATAACTATTAGTACTGAACATGAAAAAACACAGCAGTGCAATAGATTTCACACGTTACTTAACCCTCCACTTCAATGGCTAACTCTTTAGAGCGACTGTTATATATTCTGTTCGATAAGGAATATAAGCTCGCTCACGGTTACTCCATTTACTTCGCACTATACTCCGTGATCATGTCAACCTTCACCTACATGCCCATTCTGCTAAAAACATACTGTTTCAACTACGCAATTTCATAATTTAATCATAATTTCTCTCACACTGTTGTTATTTTCTCATAATGCAAAGCCTGCTGGGACATATGCGTCTGCTCCTATTCTCCACTATCATGTTTTCCAGTTCTAGTTTAGCAAAACAGCGAAGAGGATTCCTACCTGCAGATAAGCCTATCAAAATGCCTTATAAACCTCACAAACACTAAAAGTGCATCTCCACGAAATAACAGACAACGGAGCAGGACACAAGGCTACACAAGTTGCGACCTAGGGAGTTATAATTCTACGGGCTTGCTGATTCTTTTGTCAGTCAAGGCTCGTTGGATGGACGTCAAATCCGTGAGTACATACACTGGCCATATTTCATCTGCGTTTCTGATGCATTTTACGCTTACGCCACCGCACCCTTTCTCACAGCCACTGTTTTACATATATAGCAAACCGAAACTGCTGAACGGTACACGCTCATCAGACTGTACAAATTCACACAACGGTAGCCATAATCCCCAACCGTTTCTTACAGGGTCGCATTTCTCACTCTCATAATAAAACGCTTTGCAAAAAGAAATGATATCTCATAAAAAACACGTTTTCAACGTACAAAAACGCCAAGTTACTCAAAAGTATTGATATCAAAATGACACCAAGTTACGGTACTACAAACAATATAGGCTATCTTGCCTCACCGAAATGACATAAGATGTATTTCAAAGCAATGCTACCCAATATTTCCTCAGTTCTTTCAAGTCACTTGGCCCTGTGTTTTGTAATCTTACCATTTTACAATGTCATGCAAACTTTGTGTCAGATCAAAGAGTCAAATATTTCGAATTGCCTCATGGAACACATTGAAATTAATGTAAAAAACTGCTGCTGAGTAACTACAGGAAGCATATTTCTCCAGAAAACATGTTTATACTTGCTTCTGAACTGAATTTGAGTACATGTGCAAGTTATTGTATATTTGCTACGTACAATAAATACTGCATGTAAAATACATATTGTACATACATACATATCCCCATGGGGACATTTCCTCGCAGCATGTTACATTCACATTTACAAACACACACTTATACCAAGAAACATACTATCATTCACGCAACAGAAAGGCTGGGCAGCGAAATACATACATACCAATACAAATTGGACATATACACGCCTATTCAATCAATTTTGACTGTGAGAGAGCCATCCACACATGTTTGGCCTGTCCATGTAGTGCATGCTTATACACACAGGGCCAAGTGACTTGAAAGAACTGAGGAAATATTGGGTAGCATTGCTTTGAAATACATCTTATGTCATTTCGGTGAGGCAAGATAGCCTATATTGTTTGTAGTACCGTAACTTGGCGTCATTTTGATATCAATACTTTTGAGTAACTTGGCTTTTTGTACGTTGAAAACGTGTTTTTATGAGATAAATAATACGGTACTCTGAGCGCAGTACGCAGGTAGCAGGGATTGCGAGTTGATATTTCGTTTTTTGCTACTAAAAGTTTGTTAGTAAAAGCTTTTTGAGAGGATGAATAATTACTTTTCTTTGGCATGGATCCATTTGAAGACAATATCGGGTGAGTTCGTTTAGTCTTTGAATCCGTCATTATGCTGGGACTAAACATTGAATAAATATACAATCTTACCATTGGTTTTACGTGTAGAGATGTCCCTTTTGAGACTGAGTGGTCATATATTGTCTTAGACAATCCGTTTGTGAAATATACGCGCATTTGTGATGCCTATGGGTAGGATACCTTCAAAAATAGCTGTGGGTAATTCCACACCTGTTGTTTACGGCGATGTCACCCTTTTTAGACCAATTTGGCTTGCTTGACAATTCATTTATTCAGTAGGTGAGAGTATAAGCTTTCTAACGATGTATAACATGTCTGATTTTGCTCAGTTTCTCAATGTCGTATTTATTATTGATGATTTGTCTACCCAGCAACTGCCAAGGCAAAATCCTTATAGGAACACTGCGGGGAATTTTTTTCTCTTCCTTATTAACCATTTGTTTCCAACACAAACTGAGCAGGGTGGGAATATTAATTTTGTATTAGAAACATTTCTGTTTTCATGTTTTTCAAATATAAATCAATACAAATATAATTAATGAATGAAATTGGAATTAATACACTTCTTTAAAAGTAGATTTAAAATATCTTTGGTAAATGGACTGCATTATTATAGCGCTTTTATCCAAAGCACTTTACAATTGATGCCTCTCATTCGCCAGAGCAGTTAGAGGTTAGGGGTTAGGTGTCTTGCTCAAGGACACTTCGACATGCCCAGGGTGGGTTTGAACCGACAACCCTCCGACTGCCAGACAATCGGTCTTACCTCCTGAGCTATATCGCCCCTTTGGCCTTTCCGAGGGCCTTGAGGGCCCTGACTGCTGTATACAAAGAGCAGATTGATTGTTTAAGTATCAGAGGGGGATTTTAGCAATATCAGTACCATCACTGAAGTGTTAATAGTTGTTTGACTGTTGCGGACAGTTATTGGTTTATAAAATACCATAATCATCAACCTGGGGTGTCAGTTTCAACCCTCCTTGGGGAAGGGAACTGCCTTACTATTTCTTTATTTCTTGTTATCTCTATTGGTTTTACTAATTGAGACTGGGTTTTTTAATCAAATTATAATAATGCAAAAACCGCTTCTAAAGTTTTTGGGGACATCAGGCCCTGTTCTTAAAATGTTTAAAAAAACAAAAACATTTCAAACTAAATGAAGCTTTTTCTAAATTTTTTCCCTTTTACACATTTTTTCCAAACACACCAATTTTTTGATAAGTCAAAGGAAAATTGTCTTTCCATGGGTTTTTGGGCCCTTTGCCTTATAAGTTATTTTAAGAACCATTGCCAGGGGGAAAGACCCCCAGCATTCGGGAAACATGAATCCATTACGTTGGAATAGGTTTTTTTAAACGTTTTTTTTCCCCCTTATAAAACCACAAAAGCCAAAACCTATCATGTCGGGGTTGTTTTATAACAAAACATGTATGTAAAATTTTTTTTGGATAAAATTTTAAACATTTTTACCCCCTTTGGGGGGGTTTATAAAGGGGTTTTAAGACGTTCTGCACCCCCTCATCCTTTTTCCCCCTTCCCTCAGTTTGAAGAAGAGGGGGCCCCAAAATTTGGGGGACAGATTTCAAATTTTTTCTTCATCAGCTCTTTTCCCCCAATTTTTAAAAGGGAACAAGAACTCGGGAAAGGGTAGGTTTGGACAAAATTTTTTGGGGGGACACCAGCCCAAAAATTGTAGGGAAAACCCCCATTTTTTTTAAAAACACCCCAAACGGGATAAACGGTTTTGTTTAAAATCCATATTTTTGGGTTTTTAAAATTTTCATTCAATTTTAGATGACTTTTTAGATTCTTAAAATGAAAAACTTTTTTGATTTTTTTTGGGGATCCCATTTTTTTGGGTCTTTTTCCCCATTTTGGCTGATTACGGCCGATTATACCATGTTTAAAATTTTCTTTTTTAAATTTTGAAAAGTTTTCATGTGAAAAAACAGGGGTTTTTCTCTCCCCCTTTTAAATTAGCCTGTGTTCCCATCTTGAAAAACCAAAGAAACAGAAAAATTTTTCGGGGCCCCCTTTTTTGTGTAATTTAAAAGGGTTCCAAATCTGTTTGTGTAATATAATATTTATAAATATAATGTAGCTTTGAACACTCCTTGTCGCACGGGCCCATAAAAAAATTTTCTAAAAATTTTGAGATTTGTTTTAAATCAGGAAAAATATTATTACAAAATTTCCCTTTGTTTTAAATGGGGGCCGCCCAAAACATGTATTTAACGGTAAATCCATTCATATATTTTTTTTTAAATGTCAAATTGTCTAAAATGTTTTTTATGGGGGATGGGGGGAAAGTAAAACTTTTCGTTCTTTTTTTAATTTTTGGTCTAAAGACAAAATAAGATGCCTTCAGAGAAAACATTTTTTCTTCAAAAACTGCACATTTCCCCCCCCCCTTAAATTTGTTTTTTGAAAATGGGCCGGCAGAAAATTACACAGAATGTCAGCTGCAAAAGGGGAATTTTTCCCTTCTTGGTATCAATACAAAAAAAAATCCCCCATTCTGTTGTTTCCATTTTTGAGTTGGGACGGGGAGATTCACCAAAGGTTTTCTGTTGGGTTTTTCAAAAGGGGGAAGGGGGAAAGGGGTGGGTTTGTGCAGGAGAAAAGGGCCAAAGGGCCAAAAAAACCACAAAGGGGGTTTTTCCACCGTGGGCCGAAGGGTTCCGGGCCCCCCGTGTGCTCAGGCCCGGGGGGAAGGGAAGTTTCGTTTCCATCTGTCGGGTAAAAAAACCCGGGACTGGGAAGTGTCTAAAAAAACGTGACACAGAAAATTTGAACGGTGAAAAATTTCCCATTGGTATAAATAGGGCGGTTTTGTGTTTTTTTTTCCCTTTTTTTTTTTTTGTTTGTTTCGTTTTAGTTTATGGACGAATTTCCTGGTTTTTTGGGGGCCCTTTTTTTGGGGGTTTTTTTTTTCAGCTTTTCCCCCCCAAAAATGCCATCATGTTGCTTTGGCATCACAAAAAATTTTACATACCAACCCCAAATTACAGGGGAAAAAAACATTATTTAATTTTACCCCCAAACCCCTCTTAAAGACACTAAATTTTAAAATTTTAAAACTTTTTTGTTTATTTCATTATTCGTGGGGCCTTTTTCGCTGTTTGGCATATTTTGGGGCTATTGTGGGGTTTATCTTGTTGTTTGACGGAATACGTTTTTTGAGTGGTGAAAGAATTTTTTTATGAACGAAAGCTGGGGGGCCCAAAATTTTTGGGGGCCCGCGGACGTCCGCATAGGGGTTGCGTGCAGCCCGTAATAACACATAACACTATCACAGGTTTCACATTTAGCTATGGCATTCGGGGGATGGAGGGGGGCCTGGAGTTTCTGTGAGTCAATCAAAATCAGTTTTAAGAAATTGAAAATTTTGGGGCTTCATTGGCAGACTTTCCCAGCACTTGGGGGCTTGTGGGCTTGGAAAAAATGAATTCAATCACTAATTACAGGGGTATAAAAACAAAAAAGTTTTTATTGAATAACAATCACATACAGAAGTAAAAAAAAAGTTCAAAAAAAAAGTAGTCAGTGTTGTTCAATTTTTACATTTGGGGTTTTTCTTCTCCGCCAAACCCCACAGCTACCTTTTATGTTATTCTGAGGGCGGGTTTTTTTCAAATGGGGTGATAACCCCTCCCCCCAAAAGAGCAGTAAAAAAAAATTCCCCCAGAAAAAAGTCTTTATTTTTCAACCCCTGGGAGAGGTTCATCAAACGGGAAAAAATCACATCTTTCCCCCAAAAATTGACAAAAAACCCAGTTTCTGGCACTCAACATAAAGGGGGGCCCCATTAAACATAGGAAAAGGGTCCTTTCAGTAATAAAAAAGGGATCAAGAACAGATGAAATGGCTTTGACACTGAAGAGCAGTTGTGAAAAACAGTTTGCATTTTATAGAGAACTTTTTGGGACAAATCCCTTTCTAATTTATGTTTGTTTTTTTTCCGGAGGAATTCTGTTTAAAAAGCCGGGGAAACTGATGGAAAGGGGAAAAATACCGGCTTAATGATTATTGCCGGGGAAAAAACTTTGGGATTTAAAGGACTTTATGTAAAAATATGACACGCTGCTCATTGGTTGTTACGCGTGCATCTAAATTTTTCAATTTATTCATTTAACCCAGTTCCGAATGCTTGACCTTAAGTTTGATATTTGTTATAAAAAAACCAAAATCAATATAACCACCCACGCCCATTAAAAGGTGGGTGGGTGGGGGGGGATGTACACCCAAACCTGAGCCTTTGGGGGTGGGGCGGGAAAAATGTTGAAAACCCCCCTGAGCTACAGTGTTAAAAAAAATGAAACCCCCAATGAGGCATTAGTTTTCCTTTTAAATTTGGAAAAATCTCAAAACAATGTATCTTCACCAAACTGAATAGATATGGTCAGTGAATCGGAAGGGAGAGCAAGGGGTCCAGCCCAATGGTATTGATTTTCAAGGGGAATAAATACTGCACCAATTTTAAAGAGACAAACCAACAGATCCCCTTATTTATTAAGACCAAAAAATGCAGATTAAACAAAACAGGGAAGAGCAGAACTGGGAGAATGGGGGCCCAAAGTATTGACTGTATACACCCCCCTACCTGAGGGCCCCTAATACAAATCTGATAAAGTTGAGGGAAAGATTTAATGAAAAGCAGAGTGGAGCTGGGTAAAATGCAAAATAACCTTTAAAAACGGTTTGGGGTTATGGGTGTCCCGTTGGGTTTTTACAGTCTGATAAGGGGACCGTTGAGCACTTTTCTTGTATATATAAAAAATGGCTGTGACAAAACCGGGCGGGGTTAAAAAATGGGGAAGGTTTAAAAAATGCCCAGTGATCTCATGATTTCACGGCCACCCCACAGCCTTGATTACAAAATTATCACAAGTCGAGAAAGACTCCGAGGGCGAATTGTGTACTCTTTTTTCCTGCCCTGTTATTTTTGGGGTGCACTTTTTATGTTTGAAGGTTTATAAGGCATTTTGATAGGCTTATCTGCAGGTAGGGGTCCCTTCGCCTTGGAATTGGAAGAAGAACCAAGCACTTGATAGTGGAGAATGGAGCAGCGATGTGTCCCCTCAATCTTTGCATATGATAAAATAAAATAGACAGAGAAATGATAAAATTGAGTTTTTCAAAATTTTTTAGAGAATGGGGGTGTAGGTGAAGTTTACAGACACAATTATAGGCGGGGAAATGAAGTGACTGAAAGGGGCCCCTGATTTTCAACATATAACGGGTAACCTTTTCGCCACCACCCTTTTTTTATCCGGGAAAGGGCCGGGGGGAAAAAAAATGACTGAAGGAAAACGTATGGGAAAAAATATATTTTATTTAGGCTACTATTAAAAAGAGCTATAAGGGGTATAGTGTTTGGTTTTCCCCCCGAACATTCGCTGGGCCGACACAAATGAATTGCACTAAATACAAAAGATTATGGCCTGCAATCATAAATAGTTGCAAAAAGACAAAGGGGGATGACAGACTACAATAATAATCTGTTTAAATACACCAAAAGAATACACTGCAAGTGAGTTGGGGTAAGGCCAACCGGGGGGAAACAATATAGACGGGCCAGACAATAATAAAAAACCCGAATATAAACAAAAGAACACATTCTAAAAGGGAGAGCAAAGGGAATCACAAACACTTTCACTGAGCCATCGTCAAAAAGGCGAACGCCCCAAAAACAAACAGGGAAAAAAAGATCAGAACTCCAAGCCATCTTCGGTTTTATCAAGTATCTGGGAGCCCCCCGGTGACATTAATTTATTTAAATTGGCGCCCTGTTCGCAACCACCGTGTTTGGCATTACCAAACCGGATCGAGATGCGTTTTCCCTTTGAACGGAATTGACGGGATAAAATCATTTGTTAAAGGGGGGGTAATAACGTGAAATGTGTAGGGAAAGCATAGGAAATCTATTATGATGTACCTTATTTATACTAGTAGTTTTGATTTTAAATGATTTTAAATGTAATGTTTTAATGGGGGGTTGCAGACAGTGCATACTTAATAAATTTTTTGTATGTGGGTAGATAAGAACAGGCGAGGTAAAAAGATTGGGGAAAAGTAGTTGCATTTTTTATTTAAACCCGATGAAGTTGTCCCGCTGTCAAAATAAAGCCTGTTTTATGCATAAAAAAATGATAAAAATTTTTCTTTAAACCCCAATAAAAAAATAATTAGTTCCCCAAGTCCCCGAGATGCAAACTATCTGACTATATCAAATTGATAACTCCATTACTTGAAGTCGTAATCAAAGATCTTTGGGTTTCCTTTATCCAGATCTTGCATTTGATATAATATTAAAAAAAATCTCTAGGGTTGCTTTTTTTCACTTGAGAAATATCAAAATTTCGGGAAAATTGTCTAATGATGGAAAAAAATATTATCTTTTGTTACTTCAAGATTAAATTACTGCAATGCCTTTTTTCTACAAATTCCCCTCTGAAAGGGCCCAGCTAATTAAAAAGCAAGCTCTATTCTCACTAGAACAAAGGGGATTGAGCACATGGGAAGCATTTACTGGTTGCCAGTTAAACCAATAACAAGATACTTCTTACCTTTTAAAACCTTATATGGGCTTGCCTTTTCAAATGATTTACTTTTTCTTAATTTTCCCCCACGAACGTCCGTCGGGGGTCAGGGCTTGTTATTCAAAGAATAGCTAAAAATACCATAGGTGGGGAGCCTTTTCCCTTTTTGTCCCCCCTGTGGAACAAATTGCCTGCCCATGTTCGGGCGAACATCACCTTATTTTAAACCAAAACTATCCTTAGTCTCTCCTATTTTGAGGGCAGGAGGGGGGGTGGGATAGCAGAGTCTCTGATGGACTGAGCGGTTGTGCTGTCACTGGATCATCATTGGAGTGCTGTGTTGTGAACCGTCATGGTCTGGCATGACTGCTCAAGCCTGTCCTCATGGTTTGGCCCCTGCCTCTGTTTCCCCTTTTATACTGCCTACCTTTTTTTGCCGGGGGTTTTCCTTATGCCCGGGGAAAGGGGCCTCTGTCTCTTCTGCTCTGCTTGTAATCTACCATTTGAACCCCCTAACAAGTTTTTTTTGTTTTCTCGGCTCTGGGCACCTGCCCGGGGCCTAGCTCAAGTTTTTGGAAAATGGTCCCGGCTCCAGCCCAGAAGCTGACCACGGGGACCCCCCCTCCTGCCACTGTTGATTTTCCATAACAACTGGTGCCTGCCCCAGCAGATGGGTTCCCCCCCGGTCCGGGCTGTCAAGGGTTTTTTCCGCTTCACAGAAGTTTTTCCTTCCCCCCCGTTGCCCTAGGTTCTCTTTGGGGGGGTTCTCTGAAAGCTTTTTTTACAAAATCCCTTTGAAAAGGGTTAAAAAAAAAAAATTGATTATTTAATTGAAATTTGGGGTTTCTGATAAGAATGTTTTCCGTGCCCGTGGAAATAGTTAGTAGAAAAGGGACAGTGGTCAGCTTGTGTAACTTTGAAAATCAAACATTTTCCCCCAAAAATGCATATGGTTGAGGACTTTTTTAAAGCAAAAATAATGTGAAAACTTTGAAAATATGAAAATATCTACCCGAGGGCGAGGGGGATTGATCCCCAACCTCTGGCTTTCTATGTCTTTGGCAGTACATAACTTTCCATTTTGAAATACCAAAAATAACTATTCAATCGTGAAACATATCAAATGTCCGTGGTTTTAAAGAAACAGGGCCCGTAACACTCTGAGTCTGTTTGAATTATAGCTATTGAAATATGCTTGGGCATTTCTTTGGGGGATAAAAAAGCCCCCTTTGAGTCAATATGGCCAATTGGGACCCAAAAAATAAGAAAAAATCATAATGCATAATGTTCGGTGTGGGGAGATGTGATGCAAAAGATTTTTGTTTTGCACACAACCAAAGAGGGGGGAAATGACCCCTACAACAAAAATATTTTTTTTTAAATTTAAAAAAGCCCCAATCATCTTTACCCAGATATTCAAGCAGGCTAGTTTTAACAACCCGATTTTTAAAACCGACCCCAAATTTAGTTTTGGCTATATTTTGTTGCGGTTAGCCCCTAGCAAAGGATAAGTACAGTGCAAAGTCGAATTAAAACTAAAACAGTAAAAATACAGATTCCACAGCAGATTGTTTAAATTTTTTTTAAAAAAAATATTTTTTAACCATTTTAAAGACTTACAGCAAATTTGGAAACCCCATTTGGGGGCGCCAAAATATAAATTTTTTTTTTTTACAAAAAGTTTTAAATATTCCACTCAATTTTATTGTCTGTTATAAAAAATTTTTATATAAATTTAAAGGGAAAATTTTCTTTTTATCCCGTTTAATTGATATCATTGATCTTGTTTATACTATTTTTTTTTTTTGTTCTAAAATTATTTTAAAATGTTAACCCCGCATACCACTTTTTTTCCCCCGCCTTTTAACTGATTTGTGCGCCCCGGGTGGCGCTGCTAAAAGTTTGTAAATAATAATTGAGAAAAAGTTGGTGAAAACACCCGGGTTAAAAAATTTTTCCCGGGGTTTTAAAACCCCAAAATTCATGGTCCATAGACTATAACATTGACCCTAGGCCACAAATAGCCGTTTAAACTTAAATTTTTTGGGGATAAAGAAACTACTGTTGATCCAAATTTTTCAATATTGTAGCCGTTAATAAAGGGGGATAGACGCATAATGCAGTGTATAGTTTAAAACCCCCTAGATTTTGCAAAAACAAAATTAAAGTAAAACAAAAGTGAGGAAAAAAACCCGATTAAAGAAAATTTTTCCCTGGCTGGGGTTTCCCCAACTTTGTACCCAAGAATGAAAATTTACCACTAGGCCACAAACAGACTGCTGTTAAAAATAAGGGTTTCTATTTGCAAAAATGGCGTGCCGGTGCAGATCATGTCTATTTCGGTCGGGCCAGGACCATTCTGGTTTTTCAGCGTAAATCAGGTTCGTATCTGGATGTCTGACTACAACCCCCTTAAGTGCGGGAGTTTAATATTTGAAATTCAGGGATTTTTAGCTGTGGCGGCAAAACAGGGGGGAAATTAATGATTAATGAAATATTTTTTTTTTGTGATTAAACAAATAAATGTATTATAATTTTTAAAACTATTTATTTTTTTATTGGAGAGAGAGCCAAAAGTGTGTTTTTTTTTCAATCAAAAACCCAAATAACCAAATTTAAAAAGCTTACTGTAAACGAAAACCTTTGGTAGGGGAAATGCCTTCCGACAATAAAAACCTATCTAAACTAGCTAAATATAAAGCAAATAATGCTTAAAAAGCACATTACTTTTGAGACAAATCTTAAAGAACAAATCGAACTGCCATGTTACAGGGCATATCTATGTTCCCCGGGGCCAAAAATTTGCTGCACCTGAAAACGTGAACAATCTTTTTAAAATTTTTTGAAAAAATTTTTGAGGACTTCACATAGCTAACATTTGTTTTATAGACCAGTGACATCGTTTTTATAAAACAGAAAATCATTGATTTACTTTCTGTCTCTATCTACTAACCAATAAATTTCATTGAGCTGAGAAATATGACCCTGGGAACATAGGACCCTTTGTCATTTTCCCATTATGTGCCTGTAACTGAATTCTCTTAATGCTCATGGCAGATAGCATGTCAAATCATGGTATCATCGTATCCTATCGTAATGGCGGCTAAAGGCAAGCTAACACATGAATGATATTAGTACTCCGCTATTGTAGATATGTAGTGTTTAGATTTTGGCCTTAGAGAGGAAACAGTAAATAAGATGTGGCCTGGCCTCCCCGTCACAAGCATCAAAGCAAATGTGATTGGGGCAATATAAAATCCACTGATACCCTAATCTAGGCAGACAATCTATGGGTCTCACCCCCTCCAAAGAGACAAACCAAATGACACAGGATACCATATTGGGGGTCGGAGACCCTACATGCCTAACATTTCCCTTTCCCATGTCCTCTGTAAGTCTAAATTCAATCTTTAGGTAGGCCAGTCCTTGTCATAAATTAGTCTGACCCCCCTTCCCTTCTATCCTACACCTTGACTCAGCATCACCCAATCAGGGCAAAACATCCTCAAGCCATGCTGGGTAAGGTATTTAAGATTGCCACAGGAAAAAGGGTTGTGTTGCATTAGTGTCAGAGCCTTGAAGAAGTTTTCCTCTTTTTATTTTGGTGGTGGTTCCTTGGTTGTGTGCTTTTAGCTGGTTTCCTTGTGGCGCTTATACTGGAAGTGGGTAATACTTTAGCAAGGTCTGGCTGATCCGTTTCTCTGTCTCTCTCTCTTATCCGTCTCTTTCTCTCTATTTTCTGGTATTTCTATGTTAGTTGTTTAATGTTTTGCTGTATGTCTTCTGTTGTGTAATTTAGAAGTAGAGTGCCTGCATTCAATAAAGAATGTATGTTTTCAATTAATTAATATAATTGACTGCTCCTTTTGAATTAAATTATTTAATCTTAAAACCTGGGATAGAGCTTGTTTTGACTTGTTGGTTGATTCCACCAGTGCACTGTAGACTGGCCTATCAATGAATTTGGTGATTTAATTGATAATTCTAATTTTAAACATAAGTATTAAATTAAATCAAATAAAATATATTTTACATGTAGGTTAAGTGAGGGGTTCTAGCATGCAATATCACTTGGTTCAGTATTCAGAGTGCTGAACATCTTAACAAGGAATTTGTTGTTGGAACCGCTGGATTCAGAAGATAAACATATTCTTAATTAATCCTTGCTTGTCCGACACTATCTAAACAAATTACTGAGTTTCTGTATATCTCTAAACACTTAACAAAGTAGGAAACGCTCACTTTATGTTCAAATAGGGCACACAGTTCAAGCTAAACTTGAGGCGCGCGTGATCATCTCATGCAGCAGTGACATTACTCGTGGAGCCTCTTGAACAGGTTGCAATGCAAGGACCGTTGTTGCAGTAAGGCAAAGAACATGTGCGTTGTTTTAGTTTCATTAGTAGACGATACACAACAACTGTGCCGAATACGGAGTTTCGCAGCACCACCATTGTCGATCTGGTCATTTATTTAACACGCACCCCCTCCCAGCAGTATCATCTACAACTACACCCCCCCACCCATGACATAGTGGACAACATTGTCTATTTTGGCATTCATAAAAATATTCTTTCACCACTCAAAAATCATATTCCATCATAGGAACAAGATAAACCCGACAATAGCCCGAAGATATGCCAATACAGCAGTGAAAACGCTGCTCACTGAATAACGATATAAACAAGAAAAAGTTTTTTTTATATGATGCCATGTCATTCTACAGTCAATATCTGGGACTAAATATTGAATAAATATACAACTTTACCGTTGGTTTTACATGTAGAGATGTCCCTTTTGAGACTGAGTGGTCATATATTGTCTTGGACAAACCGTTTGTGAATTAAAGCTGCAAGCGGAATTGGGAGGGGTCCAAGTATCGACACTATTGAGCCCCTATGGAGTAATTTTAAAATGGTTTTGTCCTCATGATCATATACCTTCACCCAACATATCTACTGAATATCATGATGATTGTATTAAATATTGATCACTTATGGCCAATTTTGTGCTAAGAGATGCTGTCGGATTACTTAGTTGTGTCGCTACGGATGTGTCCTGGCCGCTTGCCGTAAAGGCCATTACTATGTCGTAACACTTAGATGGCATATCGTAACACTTAGATGGCCCGGCGTGTATGTAGAGCTGCAGCGCTTCCGCACCGCAACTAAAAAAGGTATCAGACTAGTGTTGTCACGATACCAAAATTTTGACTTTGATGCCGATACCAGGTTTGGTATCTCAATACTGAAACGATACTTGAAACTTAAACAATACTGATTCGATACTCTAAATGGTAAATGGACTGCATTTATATAGCGCTTTTATCCAAAGCGCTTTACAATTGATGCCTCTCATTCGCCAGAGCAGATTAGGGGTTAGGTGTCTTGCTCAAGGACACTTCGACACACTCAGGGCGGGGTTTGAACCGGCAACCCTCCGACTGCCAGACAATCGGTCTTACCTCCTGAGCTATGTCTATACCTAACAATACTGAAATGACCTTAATAGATCAGAAACGACCACAATGGTTGACCTCATTTTCGAATTCACGGTTTATTAAAAACCTGGTTTATTAACAGCCTTTAAGATAAAGTCTGTTCAACATATTAATACGCATAGGCCTATAGTGTTACAACAGTAAAAAATAGAATATATATTAAATATATTTAAAAAGTTAAACAATTGTAAACTAAAAAT
>NW_026985628.1:0-13848 GCF_018555375.3 Anguilla rostrata | reverse complement strand
TTAGATCACACATTTTCCCATTTAATAGGTAAGGAGCTGGCCTTTTAACCTAAAAATCACGGTTCGAGCCCCGGTGGCCCCTGCCATAGTACCCTTAAAAGGTACCTAACCTGCTTACTTCGTATAACCGCGTAGGATGTATTTTTTAAAAAAAAAAAAAAATTTGGCACTCGGTGGGAAGGGGTTTGCAAAATCTTAATGTAAGTCTAATTAGTTCCAGCACTAGTGCTTTTAAAAGACCTTTTTCTTTAATGGGGGGTTTCCAAAAAATGTGGGGGTATATAACAAAAAGGTTTAGGGTTGGGTTGTTGAGTCTTTATTGTCCCAGGGGGGCTCTTCTGCGCATAGAATTACAGAACTTGGTTGCATCGGGGGTCACCAGGTTTCTATTAACTGCTACATTAGATGCTACCTCCATGCCAAAAGGCTATGTGGAATGGCTTCAGGAAAATGGTTTTACTGGGAGTAATTGATAGTTTCAAGAATCTAAATAGTCTCCTTTGTCTCATCTACTGTGGTCCTGAGAGATGACATTAGAGCTCTTTGGCCAAGCATAGCTGTTATTTCATTTGTGGCCTTTCTGTTAGCTTGAACTAGTCTGTCCATTCTCCTCTGATCTCTCATTAACAAGGTGTTTTTTGTTTATCACACCATTCTCTGTAAACTCTAGAGGCTGTACTGCATGAAAATCACAGGAGGGCAGCTGTTTCTGTGATGCTGGAACCACCACATCTGGCACCATCCATCTGGCACAGTCAAAGTCGCTTAGATCACACATTTTGCCCATTCTAATAGGTAAGGAGCTGGCCTTTTAACCTATAAATCACAGGTTCGAGTCCCAGGTAGGACACTGCCATAGTACCCTTGAGCAAGGTACCTAACCTGCATTACTTCAGTATATATCCAGCTGTATGGATGTAATGTAAAAAAATATGTGACAAAAAAGAAGTTGTGTCACTCTGGATAGGAGAGTTTGCTAAATGCCTGTAATGTAATGTCTATATTGAGTTGCAGCCACATAATGTGCTGTTAGGAGTAGCCTATTTGCATTAATGAGGGGGTATTCCGAATAAATGTGCCGGTATATAACACAAAGGATATAGGTTTGGTGTTAGTTAGAGTCTTTATTGTCCTCATGGGGGCAGTCTGTACTGCAGCATAGTATATAATAAATAGCAATGACTATATTTATGACAACAGATAAACATTAAAATCACTGCAAAACGTATCACTATTACTTATTAAGAAAGCCAGTGACACTAGGGATAAAAGAGTGTTTAATCCTGTTTGTTTTTAACATAGGGATCCTATTTTAAAATAGGGAGCCTACACCGATCAGCCCAACATTAAAACCACCTGCCTAATATTGTGTAGGTCCCCCTCGTGCCGCCAAAACCGCTCTGACCTGTCGAGAGTTTTTAAAATCATGTGGAAATAATTCACCCTCTAACAATATCTTGGCTTTTTATAGCCCTGTAGCAACTAATAATGTAATAAACTACCAACAGTGTAATAACTCCCAATAATGTAATCCATTTCAAATTTTTTATGTAGTAAAAACCAATAATGTAATAAGTAGTAGTAGTAGTAGTGTACTTTATTGATCCCCGGGGGGAATTTGCACTGTTGCAGCATAAAAGACAATAAAGTAACACAATCAGATACAAATTTACAGTAGATACAAAATATCAGATACAAATATACAGTAGATACAAGTATATACAGAAATACAAATATACCAGAGGACACCTTCAGAGGTGGAGACGGGTCAGAGCTGTTTTGGCGGCACAAGGGGGACCTACACAATATTAGGTGGGTGGTTTTAATGTTGTGGCTGATCGGTGTATATCTGCGCTCTGAGGGAAGTAATACAAATTGATTGAACAGGGGATGCTGGGAATCCCTCAGAATGGACTGGGCCTTCCTTATAGATCCTATCTGATACATCTGGGAGGGGTCAGCTGTATCAAATGATCCTGCCAGCTAATTTTTCAATGTTGGCCAGTCGACTCTTGTACCTAAGATTTAGGTTACCAAACCAGCAGATCATATTAAAGGTTAAAAGAGATTCAATAAAAGACTTATAAAAGATAGTCATCAGTGTTGTGTCCACCTTGAAACTTCGGAGTAATAACTATTAAATGGGGAGAGGAGGTGCTTATGCAACATTGAACAGGTCACTGAAATAAAAGGTTATTGTTGTATGTATTCATCTCATAAAAAACACGTTTTCAACGTACAAAAATGCCAAGTTACTCAAAAGTATTGATATCAAAATGACGCCAAGTTACGGTACTACAAACAATGTAGGCTATCTTGCCTCACCGAAATTTAATAACATGTATTCCAAAGCAATGCTACCCAATATTTCCTCAATTCTTTCAAGTCACTTGGCCCTGTGTTTTGTAATCTTACCATATTACAATGTCATGCAAACGTTGTGTCAGATCAAAGTGTCAAATATTTCGTATTGCCTCATGGAACACATTGAAATTCATGTAGAAAACTGCTGGTCAGTCACTACAGGAAGCATATTTCTCCAGAAAACATATGTTTATACTTGCTTCTGAACTGAATTTGACTAAATGTACAAGTGATTGTATATTTGCAACGTACAATAAATACATGTAAAATACATATTGTACATACATACATAGAGAACTTCTTTATCCCCATGGGGACATTTCCCTCGCAGCATGTTACATTCACATTTACGAACAGACATTTATACCAAGAAACATACAATCATTCACGCAACAGAAAGGCTGGCCACCAAAATACATACATACCAATACAAATTGGACATATAGATGCCTATTCAATCAATCTTGACTGTGAGAAAGCCATCCACACATATGTTTGGCCTGTCCATGTACTGCACGCTTATATACACACAGGGCCAAGTGACTTGAAAGAATTGAGGAAATATTGGGTAGCATTACTTTGGAATACATGTTATTAAATTTCGGTGAGGCAAGATAGCCTACATTGTTTGTAGTACCGTAACTTGGCGTCATTTTGATATCAATACTTTTGAGTAACTTGGCATTTTTGTACGTTGAAAACGTGTTTTTTATGAGATGAGAAAATAACAAGTGTGAGATAAATTAGGCGAAATGATGAAATTGCGTAGTTGAAACAATATGTTTTTTAGCAGAATGGGCATGTTGGTGAAGGTTGACATGATCACAGACTATAGTGCGAAGTAAATGAAGTGACCATGAGCGAGCTTAGTTTCCTTATCAAACGGTATATATAACAGTCTGTATTTAACATTAGTTGTTGAAGTGGAGGGTTAAATAACGTGTGCAATCTAATGTACTAATGTGTTTTTCTCATGTTCAGTGCTAGTAGTTGTACTTATGAGTGAATCATGATTTTAAATGTAATGTTTTAATGCGGAGTTGCAGAATGTACATACGTAGTAATTGTTTGTAGCCTATGTGGCTAGATAGAGAACAGGGCGAGGTAACATGAATGTAGAAACGTGGCGTTTGCTGATATGAAGGTTTTGTACGGTAGCCAAGTGAAGAAATATAGTTAGTAGAAATGGCACAGTGGTGAACTGGTGTAACTTTTTAATAAAAGGAATATATTTGCCGTCATGAAATGCATATGGGTGGCCGGGAGTGAGTTTTGGTAAAGCAAATTTAAGCGTAAGAAAACGTTAGTGTAAAAGAGGAAATGATCTGCCTGAGGGCGAGTCGGGATTCAAGCTTTAAACCGGTTTACCAGTCTGTGGCTTTGTTAGTGCAGCACCATGCCATAGCTATGCAATGCGTGAAATATCATTAGCAAACCTGCCAGTGGTTTTAAAGAAGAACACAGGCCAGTAAGCACAGAAGAGCTCCCGTTGAATCCATATGGCTTAGCAATATTGTAGCCGGTTAATAACTGAACGGTGAACGGCGGGTAGATATGGTGCAAAAGCAATAATTGATAAGTAGTAGACAATAATTAATGAGGGTCGAAGCAGGTTAAAGAAACGTGTATTTAGCTGGGCTTGAACCTACGACTCTGTGTTCCCAAGACTGTAACCTTGCCCACTAGGCCACAGACAGACTAGCTGTTTAAACTGGAAATGTTTCAGAGTAAAAAGGTATGGGTATTTTGCGTGTGTATGCGCGTTTTTGATTGGGTCGTGTAGGTGAAGATTTGGCTGGTGTCAGTGAAATGTCCAATGGGGAGACATGTTGTTAGTGGGATAGGCGGCAGGAAAAATAAGAATGAGAAGAAGAAGAAGAAGAAGAAAGAGAAGAAGAAGAAGGAGAAAACGCAAAATCCCCTTAGTTTGGGGCTTTATTGTGTGGACATGTGAAGTTGTTTATGAATTCTCTCTGTTGAAATGGGGTCAGAATGCACAGAATTTAATGTTTTTAAGGGCCGAGTGTCTGTGGCTGTTGTGGTTATATCTGTGGAGAACCCTGAAAAGTGCCAAACTCTCGGTGCTGTATAGGTATGGGGCATGCCCCCGCCAAGGCGTAACTTGGCGGGATGGCATACCTGCCATCCCAATATAATTTTCTCTCATCCTTCTGGGACAAAGACATTCATGTTTGTCCTCTGTGGAGGATGTGACATTTCTAGTTGTATTTTCAAGCCTTCATGATAGCTTAATTGTCTCTGTGTCTATAATACATTATTGTCTTTAAATGTCATAAATTTGGATGTGAGATTACATGTTCTTGGACCTGGTGGTCTTTCCAATTATTTCCAGAGTTAAAATTAGGCTTTTTTTTTCATTTAAATTGTAGTAATAATAAGCAAAACTGCACTTAGAAAGCATTATTCCTAACTGATTGTTTTTATTTTTTTTATTTGGATTTTTATACATTTGTATTGCTATATATATTATAACACAAAAAAATAGAAAAAATGTCATTTTGAACTTTTTTTCCCCTGGATCTCAGGAGGATAAAGCTTAGTTGCTGATATCATTTTAAAATGCTCCCAAACTGCAGACCGCTGTCTGTTCCTGGCTGGTTCCATCTCTACACAATGTCTCAGATTCTTAAAGCAGTCACTGTGACTCACGAGCTCACGACTGACACAAACTGCTTGCTCTCCCCATGAAACCTGCGCCAAAGCTTTGCTTCCTTTGAGTCAGTTACCAAAGGGGTCACATGGTTGTGTGTACCGAATGAAGCTTCGGACGTCATTGATCACGTGTTTATGGCAGAAACTAATCAAGCCTCGGCACGCTGTTTCTAGTGCACTCTGGTGTTTTTCTGGACATGCTCCTGAGCTTCAGTATCAAGGGTAACACCACTCCTTTTGAGATGTCTGTATAGTACATGTTCAGGGCCCATTTAAATTCTGCATTGCTTCCAGTCAAAACTACGCTATATTGTGTGTCTCTGTGTGTTCATGTGAGTGTTCAGTATGTTCTCATTGTGGTGTGGGAATGGCTGGTTTAAGCAGCCACACCTGCCCTGGGTCAAGCTAATTAGACCTGGCCAATTGGATAATTGGTTAAGAATTAGATAATTGGCCAGGCTAATTGGACCCAGGAATAGGAATGGCTGCACCTGTGCGTAGTGAGGTAATCACTGCGCACAGGTTAAATCTGCCATCCCCACCCACACAAGGGAGCCTCTCTGTCATGACAGTGTTTTACATCTGCTCATTTGGCTGTACCATCTTGCCAAACCCTTGTAAATAAATGTGGACTATTTGAACATCTTCTCCCTGTGTCTCTGTGCTGGAGGGCCCCTAGGAAAGCCACTTCGGTGGCCTGTGGCAGGCGTGTTTGCCACACTCATGTTGTGTGTTTACAGGCTAATCTGGGTTGGAAGCCACTTGTGGTCCAGTCTGGTCAGGTGTGTTCCTGTCTCCTTAGATAGGGGGCGCTGTTTTCTAAAATGAGTCTCTCAGTGGAGCAGAGACCAAAGGAGGAACCCTCAGCACTGAGAGGAAGAGGTATAAATGCATGAATCAGATATTTAATGTGATATAAGTTAGAGCTGCAATAAGAGGACGAGTTTAACTAGAAGCTTTCTTCAAGTGCTGTGAGTTAGAGCTGCAGAAAGAGGATGAGTTTAACTGGAAGCTCTGTCTCCATGTGTTGTGAGTTAGAGCTACAGTAAGAGGATTAGTTTAACTGGAAGCTCTGTCTCCATGTGCTATGAGTTAGAGCTGCAGAAAGAGGATGAGTTTAACTGGAAGCTCTGTCTCCATGTGCTGTGAGTTAGAGCTGCAGGAAGAGGATGAGTTTAACTGGAAGCTCTGTCTCCATGTGCTGTGAGTTAGAGCTGCAGTAAGAGGATGAGTTTAACTGGAAGCTCTGTCTCCATGCTTTGTTCACAGGGTCCAGGTAGAAAGAGCATGGTCACCAGTACCCAGCTGTCTGTCTATGAAGAGTGATCGTTCAATGGAACATCCAATCAAGTTCAGAGGAGAGTTCACAGATGATCAAAGGTAATAAAACGGGTTCAAATAGACATTCCTGTGTAATAATACTTCAATGTTTCTGACAGGTTTCAGAAGTAGGTGGGTGTATTGTGATCCATTCAGGTGTAGGTGAGGTGTATTATGTCATGTTCCTGTATTCTGTGATTTAGAGCTGCAGTAAGAGGACGAGTTTAACTAGAAGCTTTCTTCAGGTGCTGTGAGTTAGAGCTGCAGTAAGAGGATGAGTTTAACTGGAAACCCTGTCTCCATGTGTTGTGAGTTAGAGCTACAGTAAGAGGATGAGTTTAACTGGAAGCTCTGTCTCCATGTGCTGTGAGTTAGAGCTGCAGTAAGAGGATGAGTTTAACTGGAAGCTCTGTCTCCATGTGCTGTGAGTTAGAGCTGCAGTAAGAGGATGATTTTAACTGGAAGCACTGTCTCCATGTGCTGTGAGTTAGAGCTGCAGTAAGAGGATGAGTTTAACTGGAAGCTCTGTCTCCATGTGCTGTGAGTTAGAGCTGCAGTAAGAGGATGAGTTTAACTGGAAGCACTGTCTCCATGTGCTGTGAGTTAGAGCTGCAGTAATAGGATGAGTTTAACTGGAAGCTCTGTCTCCATGTTTTGTTCACAGGGTCCAGGTAGAAAGAGCAGGGTCACCAGTACCCAGCTGTCTGTCTATGAAGAGTGATCGTTCAATGGAACATCCAATCAAGTTCAGAGGAGAGTTCACAGATGATCAAAGGTAATAAAACAGGTTCAAATAGACATTCTTGTGTAATAATACTTCAATGTTTCTGACAGGTTTCAGAAGTAGGTGGGTGTATTGTGACCCATTCAGGTGTAGGTGAGGTGTATTATGTCATGTTCCTGTATTCTGTGAGTTAGAGCTGCAGTAAGAGGATGAGTTTAACTGGAAGCTCTGTCTCCATCTGCTGTGAGTTAGAGCGGCAGTCAGAGGATGAGTTTAACTGGAAGCTCTGTCTCCATGTGCTGTGAGTTAGAGCTGCAGTAATAGGATGAGTTTAACTGGAAGCTCTGTCTTCATGTTTTGTTCACAGGGTCCAGGTAGAAAGAGCAGGGTCACCAGTACCCAGCTGTCTGTCTATGAAGAGTGATCATTCAATGGAACATCCAATCAAGTTCAGAGGAGAGTTCACAGATGATCAAAGGTAATAAAACAGGTTCAAATAGGCATTCCTGTGTAATAATACTTCAATGTTTCTGACAGGTTTCAGAAGTAGGTGGGTGTATTGTGACCCATTCAGGTGTAGGTTAGGTGTATTATGTCATGTTCCTGTATTCTGTGATTTAGAGCTGCAGTAAGAGGACGAGTTTAACTAGAAGCTTTCTTCAGTGCTGTGAGTTAGAGCTGCAGTAAGAGGATGAGTTAACTGGAATCGTCTCCAATGTTGTGTGAGTTAGCTACAGTAAGTAGTGTGTGTTTAACTGGAAGCTCTGTTCCATGTTTTGTGAGTTAGAGCTACAGTAAGAGGATGAGTTTAACTGGAAGCTCTGTCTCCATGTGCTGTGAGTTAGAGCTGCAGAAAGAGGATGAGTTTAACTGGAAGCTCTGTTTCCATGTGCTGTGAGTTAGAGCAGCAGGAAGAGGATGAGTTTAACTGGAAGCTCTGTCTCCATGTGCTGTGAGTTAGAGCTGCAGTAAGAGGATGAGTTTAACTGGAAGCACTGTCTCCATGTGCTGTGAGTTAGAGCTGCAGTAATAGGATGAGTTTAACTGGAAGCTCTGTCTCCATGTTTTGTTCACAGGGTCCAGGTAGAAAGAGCAGGGTCACCAGTACCCAGCTGTCTGTCTATGAAGAGTGATCGTTCAATGGAACATCCAATCAAGTTCAGAGGAGAGTTCACAGATGATCAAAGGTAATAAAACAGGTTCAAATAGACATTCTTGTGTAATAATACTTCAATGTTTCTGACAGGTTTCAGAAGTAGGTGGGTGTATTGTGACCCATTCAGGTGTAGGTGAGGTGTATTATGTCATGTTCCTGTATTCTGTGAGTTAGAGCTGCAGTAAGAGGATGAGTTTAACTGGAAGCTCTGTCTCCATCTGCTGTGAGTTAGAGCTGCAGTAAGAGGATGAGTTGAACTGGAAGCTCTGTCTCCATGTGCTGTGAGTTAGAGCTGCAGTAAGAGGATGAGTTTAACTGGAAGCTCTGTCTCCATGTGCTGTGAGTTAGAGCTGCAGAAAGAGGATGAGTTTAACTGGAAGCTCTGTCTCCATGTGCTGTAAGTTAGAGCTGCAGGAAGAGGATGAGTTTAACTGGAAGCTCTGTCTCCATGCTTTGTTCACAGGGTCCAGGTAGAAAGAGCAGGGTCACCAGTACCCAGCTGTCTGTCTATGAAGAGTGATCGTTCAATGGAACATCCAATCAAGTTCAGAGGAGAGTACACAGATGATCAAAGGTAATAAAACCGGTTCAAATAGACATTCCTGTGTAATAATACTTCAATGTTTCTGACAGGTTTCAGAAGTAGGTGGGTGTATTGTGACCCATTCAGGTGTAGGTTAGGTGTATTATGTCATGTTCCTGTATTCTGTGATTTAGAGCTGCAGTAAGAGGACGAGTTTAACTAGAAGCTTTCTTCAGGTGCTGTGAGTTAGAGCTGCAGTAAGAGGATGAGTTTAACTGGAAGCTCTGTCTCCATGTGTTGTGAGTTAGAGCTACAGTAAGAGGATGAGTTTAACTGGAAGCTCTGTCTCCATGTGTTGTGAGTTAGAGCTACAGTAAGAGGATGAGTTTAACTGGAAGCTCTGTCTCCATGTGCTGTGAGTTAGAGCTGCAGAAAGAGGATGAGTTTAACTGGAAGCTCTGTTTCCATGTGCTGTGAGTTAGAGCAGCAGGAAGAGGATGAGTTTAACTGGAAGCTCTGTCTCCATGTGCTGTGAGTTAGAGCTGCAGTAAGAGGATGAGTTTAACTGGAAGCACTGTCTCCATGTGCTGTGAGTTAGAGCTGCAGTAATAGGATGAGTTTAACTGGAAGCTCTGTTCTGTCTATGAAGAGTGATCGTTCAATGGAACATCCAATCAAGTTCAGAGGAGAGTTCACAGATGATCAAAGGTAATAAAACAGGTTCAAATAGACATTCTTGTGTAATAATACTTCAATGTTTCTGACAGGTTTCAGAAGTAGGTGGGTGTATGTGACCCATTCAGGTGTAGGTGAGGTGTATTATGTCATGTTCTGTATTCTGTGGAGTTAGAGCTGCAGTAAGAGGATGAGTTTAACTGGAAGCTCTGTCTCCATGTGCTGTGAGTTAGAGCTGCAGAAGAGGATGAGTTTAACTGGAAGCTCTGTCTCCATGTGCTGTAAGTTAGAGCTGCAGGAAGAGGATGATTTTAACTGGAAGCTCTGTCTCCATGCTTTGTTCACAGGGTCCAGGTAGAAAGAGCAGGGTCACCAGTACCCAGCTGTCTGTCTATGAAGAGTGATCGTTCAATGGAACATCCAATCAAGTTCAGAGGAGAGTACACAGATGATCAAAGGTAATAAAACCGGTTCAAATGACATTCCTATGTAATAATACTTCAATGTTTCTGACAGGTTCAGAAGTAGGTGGGTGTATTGTGACCCATTCAGGTGTAGGTGAGGTGTATTATGTCATGTTCCTGTATTCTGTGATTTAGAGCTGCAGTAAGAGGACGAGTTTAACTAGAAGCTTTCTTCAGGTGCTGTGAGTTAGAGCTGCAGTAAGAGGATGAGTTTAACTGGAAGCTCTGTCTCCATGTGTTGTGAGTTAGAGCTACAGTAAGAGGATGAGTTTAACTGGAAGCTCTGTCTCCATGTGTTGTGAGTTAGAGCTCAGGAAGAGGATGAGTTTAACTGGAAGCTCTGTCTCCATGTGCTGTGAGTTAGAGCTGCAGTCAGAGGATGAGTTTAACTGGAAGCTCTGTCTCCATGTGCTGTGAGTTAGAGCTGCAGAAAGAGGATGAGTTTAACTGGAAGCTCTGTCTCCATGTGCTGTGAGTTAGAGCTGCAGTAATAGGATGAGTTTAACTGGAAGCTCTGTCTCCATGTGCTGTGAGTTAGAGCTGCAGAAAGAGGATGAGTTTAACTGGAAGCTCTGTCTCCATGTGCTGTGAGTTAGAGCTGCAGGAAGAGGATGAGTTTAACTGGAAGCTCTGTCTCCATGTGCTGTGAGTTAGAGCTGCAGTCAGAGGATGAGTTTAACTGGAAGCTCTGTCTCCATGTGCTGTGAGTTAGAGCTGCAGTAAGAGGATGAGTTTAACTGGAAGCTCTGTCTCCATCTGCTGTGAGTTAGAGCTGAAGTAAGAGGATGAGTTTAACTGGAAGCTCTGTCTCCATGTGCTGTGAGTTAGAGCTGCAGTAAGAGGATGAGTTTAACTGGAAGCTCTGTCTCCATGTGCTGTGAGTTAGAGCTGCAGAAAGAGGATGAGTTTAACTGGAAGCTCTGTCTCCATGTGCTGTGAGTTAGAGCTGCAGGAAGAGGATGAGTTTAACTGGAAGCTCTGTCTCCATGTGCTGTGAGTTAGAGCTGCAGTCAGAGGATGAGTTTAACTGGAAGCTCTGTCTCCATGTGCTGTGAGTTAGAGCTGCAGGAAGAGGATGAGTTTAACTGGAAGCTCTGTCTCCATGTGCTGTGAGTTAGAGCTGCAGTCAGAGGATGAGTTTAACTGGAAGCTCTGTCTCCATGTGCTGTGAGTTAGAGCTGCAGAAAGAGGATGAGTTTAACTGGAAGCTCTGTCTCCATGTGCTGTGAGTTAGAGCTGCAGGAAGAGGATGAGTTTAACTGGAAGCTCTGTCTCCATGTGCTGTGAGTTAGAGCTGCAGTAAGAGGATGAGTTTAACTGGAAGCTCTGTCTCCATGCTTTGTTCACAGGGTCCAGGTAGAAAGAGCAGGGTCACCAGTACTCAGCTGTCTGTCTATGAAGAGTGATCGTTCAATGGAACATCCAATCAAGTTCAGAGGAGAGTTCACAGATGATCAAAGGTAATAAAACGGGTTCAAATAGACATTCCTGTGTAATAATACTTCAATGTTTCTGACAGGTTTCAGAAGTAGGTGGGTGTATTGTGACCCATTCAGGTGTAGGTGAGGTGTATTATGTCATGTTCCTGTATTCTGTGAGTTAGAGCTGCAGTAAGAGGATGAGTTTAACTGGAAGCTCTGTCTCCATCTGCTGTGAGTTAGAGCTACAGTAAGAGGATGAGTTTAACTGGAAGCTCTGTCTCCATCTGCTGTGAGCTAGAGCTGCAGTAAGAGGATGAGTTTAAAGTGGGCTATATACTTCGTAAGAAGTAGAAATTTTTGAGCAAAACAAAGCAATGAGATCAACTGAAGAACAAAAAGAGGTGATGTTGCGGGTTCGTACGTTGCAGTGTGCGAAGGCCTCCACGGTGAACTTTTGGAAAACTTCTTTCTTGTTCTCTGACCTCCCCCTCTCAGCTATTGGTCCAAATATCAAATGGTTGGTTAAGTCACGGTTGAGAGTTCAGAGGACAGACTTCACATCCTAATGTACGGAGAGTCGATGCCAATCTCTCTTCTGTAGAGATGGGAATTCTGAGTTCCCACATGTTTGATGAATTGTGCTACTCATTTCAGCAAGTCATCAAAACGCCTGGCACACATTCGGAAATAAGAGAAAGTGGACCCACTCATCTAAACTCCACATTTGCCGAATGTACAGACAAAACTCTCCATTCTCCGTCCTACTCTGATTTAGAGGACGAACGTACTATCTCCTTCGCCTTTTTTCTTCTTTTGCATAGCTAGATAAACTAAAGCCACTTTAAACACTTAACTTTTTGTTTTGTGTTGTGATCTCGCGTAGCCCTTCTCTTTAAACATCCATGGCGTAGCCGCGAGACGGAGGTCTGGTTGATATTCCAGCCCCGGTTAATAGCTGCCTCGTAATTATTCATGCCCCAGCAGCGTGGAGTGACTTTAAACGGTGCGGTGTTCTCACTGAGAATCCCGACAGCAGTGTTCGTGGACATGTTTGCCGGTGGTTCTCAATCCTGAAATTCTTTCTTCTTACTGAGTATACTGCCAGTTTAACTGGAAGCTCTGTCTCCATGTGCTGTGAGTTTGAGCTGCATTAAGAGGATGAGTTTAACTGGAAGCTCTGTCTCCATGTGCTGTGAGTTAGAGCTGTCTCTTAGCTATTATTTTGAAATGACGTCTTATGGAAATAAAATAGATACCCTAAATGACTTAACACAGAAAATGAATGGTAACATGAAATGTGTGGAGTTGTGAAAAAGTGCCAAGGTGTATGTAAACTTTTGGCCTCAACTGTATGAGGCATGCCCCACCAAGGCGTAACTTGGCTGAATGGCATACCTGCCATCCCAGTTTACCTTAATTCGGGTTGATGTTGCACACCTTTCCAGCACGATGCAATCCTCAGTGTTAATTTCCTTTTCTGCGTGACCGTGCTGTACAAATAATGCATTGCACACGCAAGACATCAGCGGACGAGGGATTGTACCATTTTAGGGAGGTCTACACGTACTATTAGGAATTAATTTCTGAGCCTGGCTACATATATGTTATTAGCTGATAAACTAGGAAATACGCAAGCATAGTTGTTATAGTTAGGCTACCTGGCTCAAACAATTCATATTGAGTTTGATGATAAAATGCTGTCTGTTCAACTGGCCTACCACAAGAAATACACCTCACTGAGTCAGCTATGTCAGTGGAGTCACTTGATCAGTGACCCACGGGGGCTGTTTCTAATTATTAATCTCTGTATTAAACATTCAGCGCTTAGTTGCATTGCATTCACGTTAGTCATTAGCTATGCGTTATTAGCCTGCCTTGCTCAGTGAACAAATAACTATTGCCTCATAGAAGAGTAGATACGGATATTCTCCGCCTTTGAAAAATTGACAATATCAAGTTGTCTCTGGTTAATTCATTGCCTCTTTTCTTTTCTAAAGGACACATCAACAGCGAAACACAATCTGCTCTTGTCACATTAATTAAATAAATACAGAAGTATGTCGGTCTGAGCAATCGGTTTGCAGTATTACTAGTTCTACTGCCAGTTAAAAATTTGCCAAATATTTATTGTGAATTTTTGCTTCAAACAGCTCTGGCATGTCAGGAATCTCCCATTTCAGTTGTTCATAAATTAATCATGTCAGATAATTTATGCTGGTTTTTTATTACCATTACCATAAATTACTGTAGCCTATATCAAACTTCCATGTAGCCTACTGTTGTAAGACAATGTACTCACCTGTGAATTAAATTACGTTCATTGTTTTACTGCATTGCAAAGGGATGCATTTATCTTCAACAACAACAACAACAACAGACCATTCCATTTTGACCAAGATTAGGTTACTTACATGAAATAAGTTAAAAGTTTGATTAATTTGTCCATAGCCTATTTATGCATTAAAAACACAAAGCTAAAAAGAAAAAGCAAATAGCCTACTATACAGACCAATCTGGTGTGTGCTTAT
>NW_026985627.1:0-17709 GCF_018555375.3 Anguilla rostrata | reverse complement strand
AACAAATTAGAAAAAACCAAAATTGCAACACAGCTGAAAAAGATTATAAACCTCGGGGAAACAAAAACAAAATTGCAAAGAAAATGAAATGTTATTTGGCCCAAAAAGACAGTATGCTGTAGCGAACTACCGCCACGTACTGCAAAAAATGAAAACCATTTGAGAGGTCCCGACTCAGCGAGCCCCACTTAGCTATAGAAACTGGCAGGCACGACAATCATGGTTGCCAGAAGAAAAAGATTGTGCCAACAGTGAAAAGGCAACCAAATTGAAACTAAAAAAACACTTCCAATGGAATGCACAAAATTTGCCCAAATTCGGCAAAAATTTCCCAAAAAAAATCCAGAAATGCCCCCAATTAAATTATATACCCAATGACGATAGTTTAAACCCTACCTATTAGGAAAAGAAAAAGGCTGCTGCATATTAGCAGCACAATTTGTGTTCTCCTGCCATACTCTGAGGGACAATGTGGACCACCTCATGCACACATTTACACACAGCATAACATGTACAAGCAGACACATATATTCACTCATGCACATAACACACAGATAGTCAGACACACACACACGCACACTAACATCACTTACTGGTATTTTGTATATATTTTTATTTTTATTTATTTTATTTATTTTATTATTTTATTTTTTATATAACGGATTAATTGTATATGTTGTTTTATAACCACTGCTTTGGCAACACAAGTGCCATTTTGTCATGCCAATAAAGCACTTTGAAAGAAAGAAAGAGAGAGAGAGAGAGAGAGATAGAGAGAGACAGTTAAAGAGAGAAAGAGAGAGAGAGAGAGAGGGAGAGTGAGAGAGAGAGAGAGAGAAAGAGGGAGAGTGAGAGAGAGAGAGATAGAGAGAGACAGTTAAAGAGAGAGAGAGAGAGAGAGAGAGAGAGAGAGGCATTAGATAAGACGTGACCTCGAGCGCCCCTTTCCCAAGTCTCCCAAAATATCAGAGATGCGTATCGCTAATAAAAGCAGCAGGAAAACAGGCCTGATTTATGGGTCTCTTGCCGGTGTCTAAAAATCGTAAGGGGAAGGCGTGGGGGGGGTGGGGGGGGGGGGGGGGGGGGGGGGCAAAGTTTTCGATGTCCTCTTTGTGAATAATTCAGGTCGCGTCATTTCTGGGTCGCAAGAAAAATGCGTCCCCAAAGAATTCTGGGAGCTCAGATTCGGTTTGTAAAAAGAGAAAACTTATTCGGAAGCGATCGCAGTCTCCCCGTACACAACCGGAACGGGGGGGGGGGGGAGAGTCAAAACAGATCTACTGGGATCTGCCATGTAGGGGAACGAGGGACGGTGAAGTGGGGGGGTGAAAATTATTATACAACATACATTTGGCCAAGCACTCTTACACAGAGCAACTCACGCAAGATCACTTTTTCCAAAAAAAACGTTCACGCAGCTGGATACGTTACCGAAGCAATTCGGTTTCTTGCTCAAGGGCACAGCGGTACCCCACCTGAGAATCAAACCTGCAATCGCTCTCATATTTCCAAGAACCAGTTTCCCCCACAGATATAATACACCGCTCTATCAGGATCTAATGTGTGGAATCTCCAGTACAAACAGGCAATCATTAAGACCCTGTCGATACGCCCTTGCTTTGATTACAGCCAAGGCCAATAATACTGCAGTTCACTAACGTATCTGCCACGGGCAGACCCGTAAGAAGGAAACATCGCCTTCGTTATCCACACGTCGTCCTGACAACGTAGCGGAGCGCTAGCAGTTAGCCTGTCAAACACACAGCGAGGGATAATCAGGCTATGTCTCCCTGACACATTCACTGACCACAAGGGGCTGCGTAAACTCCCTCCAGCTTTAATGGGTGTTGGAGGGGGGGGGGGAGCAGGGTTTCCTGTCCGTCGCCATGACCACCGCGTCACAAACGGGAAGGGAAGCAGGCCCCCCTTCTCCCATTCCGCCTTTTTTACGGCCTTAACCTAAGCTCAGGGTCCCGTTGGCTGCATCGATAGTTTTTTCCCCTCTTAAATTATAAACACGTCGCAGACAGGCAGACGCACGCTCGTGCAGCAAGAAGCCGTCGCGAACTACCGCAAAATGTCCGCCATCCCTCATCGCAAACCAAAGGAGAGGCCGCGTGTGTAAATGGTAAACGGACTGCATTTATATAGCGCTTTCATCCAAAGCGCTTTACAATTGATGCCTCTCATTCGCCAGAGCAGTTAGGGCTTAGGTGTCTTGCTCAAGGACACTTCGACACGCCCTGGGCGGGGGTTTGAACCGGCAACCCTCCGACTGCCAGACAATCGGTCTTACCTCCTGAGCTGTGTCGCCCCATGTGTATATTAAGCACACAAGTACTGCTGTTCAAAAACTGCACCCCTTGTTGTTGATGTGTACGGCGAGGTGTGGCAGTTTGCATATTTTTCTAGCCGACAGTTCTCAAATGTACCGAAACCGCAAAGCGCAGATCAAAAAGAAACAGACGCAGAAGGGGTAAACACACACAAACAGGCTCCCCGATCGCAATCAGCTCGCAAACAGTCGCACGCAGCCACGAACAGAGAAATGGAGTGGAATCACTCACCAGCTTCGATATGCAGACAGGCAGGAGCAGCCGCACCACGCACGGGCAGACCTGCGGCGCAAGGGGAAAGAAGACGATTACCGATAAAAAAATTTTTTTTTTTCTTCTTATTTTACTATTAATGCGCGAGGCACCAAGGTCTTTGATTTGCTGGAAACGGTTGGGACGCGCAGTACTACAGGACGGAGAGCGCACGGGGACGCGGGAGGTCGCTTATGAGGACGGGCGGCGGTGGGACGGGGGACACAATGCGGACGCGGGGTCACGCTCAGCGAATCGCGGGAATGCGAAGCTTCTAGTCCGGGGTGGGGGGGGGGGGGGTGGGTGAGCCGGAATTCCATTCAGCAGAAAGGGGGACAGGAAACAACAACGGACGCCGCGCACGCCTGGGCATTGTGGGAAACGGCTGGAAGTTCTGAACACGCATCAGTGCGTGTGTGAGTGTGTGTGTGTGTGGGTATTGTGCACGGGCGCCCACACACAAACGCGTTTCCACAAGCTTCCGAAACGATGCTTGACGCGTGATGTCACAGGCCAGCTATCAACAGGCAGAACCGCGAGCGGGCAGAACTGATGCGAAGGACTCATCGCCAGTTTCAAACCGAGACTAAACACTCGCGTTCAGGCAAGCCCGTGACATCAGCGAGAGATGAATTACCGCACGCGTCATAATTACCGCGATCACCGCGTGCGGGGGGGGGGGGGTTTCTCTGGATACGATCCCGCCAACCGCCATCCGTAGCCCTTCTGCCGCCAGAACCCGCACCTCGGCTAGGCGGGCGACGGGCCCCGCACACACGTCACCGCACACGGACCGCGGATCGAGAGAAACGGACCTTCGACCGTTTGAAAACACTTTCGATATAGCGGGAATGACGCACGGGTTCAAATTAACCGCGGCGAAACCTCCCTCTTAACTTTCGAACCCAATATTTCGGTCTGACTTCGCTCGACACGCGCAGGATGGGAAAGATTAAATTTGCAGTTGTGGAAAAGAAAAGAATTGGCAGGACATTCTTTTTCGTGAATCTTCCGAAACGAACAAACGTCAGCAGCCTGAATCGGGGTCTCAAACAGGCAAACAGTACAAATTGGAAAACAGCAGGGTAAGCAGTCATTGTGTACACTTGCTCTTACTAGATTTCCATCGATTTCCATTCACAAAGGACGGAAAGAAACATCTTCCCCTTTTGTGCAGCACTTTGAGCCGTCCCAAGTTTCTCCAGAACTAGGTGAGCTACTGCCCCCTGCTGGTGGACTCCACTCACTGCACTAACATGCTGCAAATGAGACCAGGAAGGGCTCAAACTGCCCTGCATGCCATATTTACACACTGAACACCCCTGAAGCACCCATACCCAGACACATCTTTAATTTTGTGCACACGACTGTCGAAACAACCGGAGATTTACTGCAGCAAATCAGCAACAGGGTACCAAAAACAGTGGCCTGCAAGGATTTGAACCCGCAACCTCCCGGGTTGCGAGCTTAGCTCCCATCTCCTAGATTGGATCTCCCTTCAGGCCCATAATAGCAACGATTTTCTACAAAGATGCACCGGGACCGGAAGCTTCCGGAAACGACAGGCTAGCTGCTGTGCGTCCATTAGCATACGTCCCGGAGCGCTGTGAGTCTCTCCCAGGTCAAGCCTGCCCCAAACACAGTGGGCTCCGGGCCGTCCCGTTACTGGAAAACCACGCACCCTGCGGCCCCATCAGTACCCCTCCCCCTCCACCCCCACCCCCCCACCATGACACTGGACAGCGTGGAGGAGGACCACGACCTGGCACTTTTTAACAGAACACCATATTTTATTTTTTCTCCAACCAAAATGCAACGGCAACATGTAATTATTTTTCCCTTTCTGTTGTGGCCTGGGCACAGCCAGCAGGACATTTCCACGGCCCGAGGACTCTGGGAAACTCTGGCTGAGGGCCTGAGGCAGGGTCTCCTCCCCCTCCCCCTCCCCCTTCCCATCCCCCACCCCCATGACCGACAGGTTCGCCGACTCCCCAACCGGGCCAGCGGCCAGCGTGTGTGTAGTCGACTGACGGTACCGCCTCCTACCACTAGGTGGCGAACAAGCGGGACGCACGGCTGTAAAAAACCGTACCATGCTACGTACAGGCCTGCCCGTTTAGGGGCGATTCCAAGTCTAAAAACCGTTCCTGGAAGAGGTGGGAAGCATGCAAAGACGAGGGTTAGTGAACCGAGACCTGCGGAGGTCAAACTTAGAGTGGAGTTTGTCATTTCGCCCGTTGGGCTCAAAGTAGCCGTGTTGCCAGTGGTTCAAAGTTCAAACAGAGCCTCGGATGGGCGAATGGTTAAGCTGAATAGGGGGGGGGGGATGTGAGAGAGTGTGCAACGCTGGTTATGAGCTCTCTCCGTTCTGCTTGGCGTGCCTCTGCTCCCAGCTCTGTCGCATCCCATAATGCTGCGCTGCTTAGATCCAGCTTCCCTCACTGAGAATGGAGAGAAATCCTCCCCCCCCCCACCACCCCGCCACCCCCCCGTGTCCCTCTGACTCCAAGCTATCGGCTCTCAGATCGCCTGGCTTTAATCAGCGTTAAAGGCTGATGGTATCTGTGTGTGTGTGTGTGTGTGTGTGTGTGTGTGTGTGTGTGAGAGAGAGAGAGAGAGAATGGGAGCCTCTGTGTGTGTGTGTGTGTGTATGAGAGAGAGAGAGAGTGGGAGCCTGTGTGTGTGTGTGCGCACATTAGTGTGTGTGTGTGTGTGTGTGTGTGTGTGTATGAGAGAGAGAGTGAGTGGGAGCCTGTGTGTGTGTGTGTGTGTGTGAGAGAGAGTGAGTGGGAGCCTGTGTGTGTGTGTGTGTGTGTGAGAGAGAGTGAGTGGGAGCCTGTGTGTGCACATGAGTGTGTGTGTGTGTTACTGTATAAATATAGCTGCAGAAGGCTGGGAGTGTCGTGACCCTGCAGAGTGAGGAGGGTGGCAGCTCACAGAACAGGAGAGAGCAGTGAGCAGCGCTCTCACACTCCCACACATCCCCACAGAAACATCCCGGCAGAAACAGCGCAACGTCCAGAGCGCAGGCCTCCCGAATCCTTCTGCATCTGGAAGCGATCGCGTATGTGACAGAACCTGTACCTGGGGGGGGTGGGGGGTGGGGGGGAGACGCTACTCTGACCGTGACCCCCCCCCCCACAGCGCGGGGTCCGGCAGGGGGCTGAGGACAGGAAGCAGACGGACGGGCTTCGCGGGCGGCGCAGGAGCAGCGGCGTCAGATCAGCGTCTCGCGGCGGCGATCGAACCCGAGCGAGCTCGTGCCGAGACGCTGTCCAGCACTCGGCCGAGAGCAGCGCTTCAGAACTGAGGGGCCTACAGAGCAGCGCTTCAGAACTGAGGGGCCTACAGAGCAGCGCTTCAGAACTGAGGGGCCTACAGAGCAGCGCTTCAGAACTGAGGGGCCTACAGAGCAGCGCTTCAGAACTGAGGGGCCTACAGAGCAGCGCTTCAGAACTGAGGGGCCTACAGAGCAGCGCTTCAGAACTGAGGGGCCTACAGAGCAGCGCTTCAGAACTGAGGGGCCTACAGAGCAGCGCTTCAGAACTGAGGGGCCTACAGAGCAGCGCTTCAGAACTGAGGGGCCTACAGAGCAGCGCTTCAGAACTGAGGGGCCTACAGAGCAGCGCTTCAGAACTGAGGGGCTACAGAGCAGCGCTTCAGAACTGAGGGGCCTACAGAGCAGCGCTTCAGAACTGAGGGGCCTACAGAGCAGCGCTTCAGAACTGAGGGGCCTACAGAGCAGCGCTTCAGAACTGAGGGGCCTACAGAGCAGCGCTTCAGAACTGAGGGGCCTACAGAGCAGCGCTTCAGAACTGAGGGGCCTACAGAGCAGCGCTTCAGAACTGAGGGGCCTACAGAGCAGCGCTTCAGAACTGAGGGGCCTACAGAGCAGCGCTTCAGAACTGAGGGGCCTACAGAGCAGCGCTTCAGAACTGAGGGGCCTACAGAGCAGCGCTTCAGAACTGAGGGGCCTACAGAGCAGCGCTTCAACGAGAACCTTGAGTGGGGCCTACAGAGCAGCGCTTCAGAACTGAGGGGCCTACAGAGCAGCGCTTCAGAACTGAGGGGCCTACAGAGCAGCGCTTCAGAACTGAGGGGCCTACAGAGCAGCGCTTCAGAACTGAGGGGCCTACAGAGCAGCGCTTCAGAACTGAGGGGCCTACAGAGCAGCGCTTCAGAACTGAGGGGCCTACAGAGCAGCGCTTCAGAACTGAGGGGCCTACAGTGTGTAGAACTGAGGGGCCTACAGAGCAGCGCTTCAGAACTGAGGGGCCCACAGAGCAGCGCTTCAGAACCGAGGGGCCTACAGAGCAGCGCTTCAGAACCGAGGGGCCTACAGAGCAGCGCTTCAGCACTGAGGGGCCTACAGAGCAGCGCTTCAGAACTGAGGGGCCTACAGAGCAGCGTTTCAGAACTGAGGGGCCTACAGTGTGTAGAACTGAGGGGCCTACAGAGCAGCGCTTCAGAACTGAGGGGCCTACAGAGCAGCGTTTCAGAACTGAGGGGCCTACAGAGCAGCGTTTCAGAACTGAGGGGCCTACAGTGTGTAGAACTGAGGGGCCTACAGAGCAGCGCTTCAGAACTGAGGGGCCTACAGAGCAGCGTTTCAGAACTGAGGGGCCTACAGTGTGTAGAACTGAGGGGTCTACAGAGCAGCGCTTTAGAACTGAGGGGTCTACAGAGCAGTGTGCAGAACTGAGGGGCCTACAGAGCAGTGTGCAGAACTGGGCGGCCTACAGTGTGCAAGACTGAGGGGCCTATAATGTGCAGGACTGAGGGGCCTACAGTGTGCAGGACTGAGGGGCCTACAGTGTGCAGGACTGAGGGGCCTACAGTCAGAAGTGTGCAGGACTGAGGGGCCTACAGTGTGCAGACAGGGCTGTAATGTTTCCCCGTAGCAGAAAACCACGCTGCTGCTCCTTCCAAGCCATAAGTATTTACAAGTGGGTGATTTCATGCCTTCAATTGCAAAAACATTCCCGGGGAGTCACTGAAAAAGCCATCAGCTGCCATAAATAACCTTAATGGAAAAACTCTCTGTTTACACGGAACAAAAGCAGAACATTTTTCCATTCTGCAGAGCACAGAACCGCCCCTCCCCCTCCCCTACCCCGCTTCCCCTCCCTCCTCGCCCGTTTCATAAAGCGCACAGAACTTCAAATCCATCCAATTACGGCGGACTAAAAACGGGTTAAAGAAACGGCCGCCGGGTCAGACAGCTGCGGCTTCTCTCGTTCACCCGCGGCTCCGCTCTGTAAGGTGGACCCCCGGAAGCCCACGGCGACGACACCTGCCCCGCGTTCTCCCGGCATCGCGTGCGCCAAAACCGCCGGCGCTTCTGAACGTGTGTGTGTGAGTGTGTGTGTGTGTGTGATCGTGTGTACTGTGTGTGTGTGTGTGTGTGTGTGCGTGTGTACAGTGTGTGTGTGTGTGTGTGTGTGTGATCGTGTGTACTGTGTGTGTGTGTGTGTGTGCGTGTGTACAGTGTGTGTGTGTATGTGTGTGTGTGTGATTGTGTGTACAGTGTGTGTGTGTGTGTCTATGTGTGTCTGTGTGTACAGTGTGTGTGTGTGTGTGTGTGTGTGTGTGTGTGTGTGTGTGTGTGTGATCGTGTGTGTGTGTGTGTGTGTGTGTGATCGTGTGTACAGTGTGTGTGTGTGTGTGTGTGTGTGTGATCGTGTGTATAGTGTGTGTGTGTGTGTGTGTGTGTGTTCAGGCTGCCGTTTGGGGGAAGGTGATTGGCTGGGATTTCCACACACCTGCCATTCTTTATCTGCGGGTTTAAGGCCAGGGACTCGCGCCCGATGTTTGAAGAAGCGCGGCGCTCTGACTGTTTGCTCAACTTCAGCCTACGAACCGCGGCCCCGTTTGAGGAATACCAATACCACAGTGCCTGAGTGTGTGTGTGTGAGAGGTACTGTAGTGTACCCTGTGAGTGTGTGCATGCGTGCGTGTGTGTGTGTGATGTGTGTAGTACAGTAGTGTACCCTGTGTGTGTGTGTGTGTGTGTGTGTGTGTGCAAGCATGATGTGTGTGGTACAGTAGTGAATCCTGTGTGTGTGTGTGGTACAGTAGTGTATCCTGTGTGTGTGTGTGCATGTGTGTAGTACAGTAGTGAATCCTGTGTGTGTGTGTGGTACAGTAGTGTATCCTGTGTGTGTGCCTGTGTGATGTGTGTGATACAGTAGTGTACCCTGTGTGTGTGTGTGCATGTGTGTAGTACAGTAGTGTACCCTGTGTGTGCGTGTGTCTGTGTGACTGTCTGAGGTACAGTAGTATACCCTGTGTGTGTGTGTGCGCAAGCGTATGTGTGTGTGTGTGTGTGTGTGTGTGCACGAGCGTGCGTGAGAGTTCTTCAGCCATAAACCTGACGAGAGTCCGAGCCAACGTCCCTGATGGTCCACTGATCCCTTTTCCCGATGACTGATTGGTCCCCGGTTTCCAGATTAGCCCCCTGTCCTGATGAGTGATCGGTCCCTCTCCCTGACGGGTGAGCGGCCAGCTGTCCCGGTGAGCGATCGGCCCACCGTTCGCGCAGGTGGTCTGCGTCCTGGCGGGTGGACCGGGCTCTCGTCCTGACCAATCGCGTTGGTGCTCTCCCCTCGGGCCAGACGGGAGCGAGCGAAACGTGGACCCGGTCCCAGCCTAGCCCGGCTCGTAAAACTCACTCGAAAAAATATCCTTTGATTTTGTTGGCCGAGCATTAGAGCTTCCGAAAGATTGGAATGAGTGTGAAGTGGGGTCTGCACATGGAGCTGGTTATGACTCAGAAGGGTAGCTGTGCTGTGCTGGCAGAGACGCACACACACACACACTACAGCACAGTGCGACACACACATATACACACACACAACCAGCACAGTACGACACACACACACACACACGCTACAGCACAGTGCGACACACATATACACACACACAACCAGTACAGTACGACACACACACACACACACGCTACAGCGTAGTACTACACACACACGCACATACACACATACACACACACACACACACACACACACACACAGCACAGTACGACACACATGCTACAGCATAGTACTACACACACACACGCACATACACACATATACACACACACAGTGTGGGGACTTTTCGCCATCAGATCTGAAATCAGTCAGAGGACCTATTTCACACTCCTGCAGACATCCGCACACAGTGCCCAGTATTTAGGCCACACGGGGACCTCTGGGGAAGACCGTGAGCCAGCTAAAGCTTTTTCACAGGAGGACAGTTTCTCATTTTGATCTCATTTTCAGAGGACAGCGCCCCCTGTGGAGGAGAAGCACGCGACCGTCCTATTTCTCGGCCCGGCGAGAGATCTAACTTTATATTTTTATTTATTTACATCGCACATCGTTTCGCTCATTCCGGGCAAGTAGCCGGCACCCGCCCTCGACCTCGCCTCTGAAACTTTTGCTTCTCGTGTAGTTTCCCCCAAAACGATGGGTTCCCCTGCCGCCCTTGCTGCCCCAGCTGAATGAAGGTTAAATATAGAGTTTTAAATGTGCAACCACTGATAGCTCTAAAATAGCTACAGACTTTACCGGACATTATTTTATATAATTTGATACTGCTCACAGACTCTAATGACCCAATAGATGATGAATTTTGTGAAACGTGATTAAATGTGTTTCATATGGAAACAAAAAACAAGTAAAAAAAAAAAAAAAAAAAAAAAAGGTTTCCTGGTGCTGGACATTCCTGGTAAGGCTGTGTTCTTTTGAGTCACTCACGTGACTCATGACGGACCAATGGAGTCGTCCCTCTGAGAAATCGCCCCTGGGGATGGAAAACCCCTGCGTTGCCACGGCACCCTGGAGACCGCCCCCTTGATTGCGGCTCGGATGCGGACGTTCGGACGTCGGAACGGCGAGGGCAGAAACCGCCGCTCTTTTTTTTTGGCGATTCGTCACAGGAGGAGCTCGTTCTCTCCGCCCCCCCCGCGCCCCTCCCCGTTTGAGGCCGTCAACTTTCGACTCCCGCTCGAACCCCCTTTGTTCTCCTCGTCTCTCCTCTCCTCCCCGCGTCTCCGCGCGTTCCCTGCGGTCGCCGCGCGCGGGTTTCCGCCAAACGCCGGCCCGAGTGCGCTAACCCAAACAGATGCGCTAAATATGCGCTAACGAAAGGCAGGCGGCGGGCCTGGACTCAATAAGCCGCGGGGGAAAGAGGCGTGGCTCGATCACGGTGAACGACCGCGCGATCGCGGAACTTCAGAAAAACTCTGCTTTCGGGACCGTCCCAGGACGTGGCCGCCCTTCTCCGATAGGGCGAAAGGTAAGGAGAGCAAGCTCGCACATCGCTGGAACTCTCCGGAACTCTCTCGGGTTGGCCCGGCCTCCTCTCCTCGGCGCGGCGACGTCCGCGCACGGCTAAACGAGCCGCGACCCAGAATGCAACGCGGCAGGACGCCGCCGCGCGCCCGGGGCTCCTCCCCCTTTGAAGGGATTCCGATCCCTATCCGAAAAATAAAATCCCACCCCCTCCGGGCAGATGTGAGCTAGCCGAAAATGTTTCTGGGGAGTAAAGGACGTCCTCAATCTGTCCTCTCGATATTTAATTAACTTCAGTTAATCCCGAATCGGGAAAACCGGGGCCCCCGTCTGACGCTCAAAACAATAACTGTAATTAATCCATTTTAACTGCGAGGCAGACCTCTATAGCACTAAACAAAGAACAACTACGAACATTTCATTAAAATAAATAGGCCACTTTTTTTTTTTGCAAGACTGCTTTTTCAGCAGGAATTGATTCAAAGCACTTTTTTTTCCGGGCACGGACAGTTTTTTAAACGATTCTCACCACGTCCTTGTTTATTTGCATAAACGCAATCGTTTCACCGGATGATATTGATCCAACGGCACAAATCTGCAGAGATGAAATAATCTACCGACAGTTTACTCCTTTTTCTTTGTCCAACACTTCAATCGGGACGCGTTTCAAACGTCCCTGCCGTTCTTGCGTTTTAATTATCCATCTGTTCGCGGATCGATGTGAGGCGTGAGAGGGCTCCAGGAACAGGCCGTCCGGAGGTCAGAGACCACGCAGTTCTTTCAGCAGCAAAGAAAAGGTTTTCAGCGGCCGAGAGGGATTGTAAACTGTAAAGTGCCGAAGCTTTCCACTGATCTGGAGAACAAGAGGAGGGGCATCGTCTCATGCACGCGTGCACACACACACAGGCACAAACACACACACACACAGGCACAAACACACACACACACAGGCACAAACACACACACACACAGGCACAAACACACACACACACACATGCACATAAATGTGCACACACACACACACACACACACACACACACAAACACACACACACACACACACACACACAAACACACATGCACGCACACACACACGCTCGCACACACACACACACAAATACACGCAAACGCACACACACACACGCACACACACACACATAGCGGTGGCGTAAACTCCGAACGCATCAATACGCAAAGGCTCAAAGACAAGAACGCGCTCGAGAATGCATTCCAGATCCAAAACGCGCTCCTGAACGGGGCCTAGACGAAGGAACACTCCAAAAACCATCCGCAAGCCAGACACTTTCACAGACAGATCTTCTGTCAGCCAGTGAGAGGACGAGGTGGGGGGGTGTGGGAGTGGGGGTGGGGGCGAGGGTTTCTGAAGACCGCTTTCTAAAATGCACTCATGCATCAGTAAAAGAGTAAATTACAGGCTCTGGACTAATTGCACTCGCTGGGGAGAGGACGACAAACCTTAATCAGCGCAGGCTGTCTCTCCTTCAAACCTGGCTGTGGATATGATATCTATTCCCGCTTCCTTAAAATGGCGCACGGGTTCCTCGCGTGTAACGAAATCCGGACCGCGTAAGGACCGTTTACTTATGGAAAACGTACTTGGTCAAAGCATCTGAACGTTTCCTGCACGCACCACGGCGGTACCTAAAGCCGGGTTTCACCACATCTTTGGAAACCTCTGAAAGGGAACCTCTTTCCAAGACTAAACATCGTATGAAATGCCACTTACTTCGCCCGCCGCAGCCCCAACCCCGCCTCTCCTAATGCATCATGACTGACTGCATTAGCGGACCGGGGGGGGTAACTGAAGAGCCGGTCCTCAGCCCGACGCCCGAGAGCGCTCAACGTCAATTTCACACAGGCTTCCAGCGTTAGCTGCCGCCGCCGCTACCAGGTATTTTTTTTATACGGGTTTTTTTAGCCGTTCTCTTTCCCATTGTCATTACGCGCTTTCTCAGACGCGCGACCTCTGACCCCCCCTGGTCTTATCCCCGGGTCCTCCGGGACGGCTCCGTCGCGCGGAACTGGCGGTGGGGAGGGCTCTGCAGCGGCGCATCTGCCGTGTGAAAAAGCCCAGAGCGGCGGCGGCGGCGGCGGCAGCAGACGGACGGGCTAATGTTTACAGGCCTGTTTAATTGGCGCCGCGGGGCGGCTAGCTGGGCGGCGGAGGCGGCTTTGTCTCGTCTCACGCAGCCTCGCCGGTTACAGGCGCCAGGGGGCGGGGCCAGGGGGCGGGGCGGGGAGTTTGAGGGACAGCGCTGCTTCGTGCCACTGCTTTAACTTCCTGTCGCAAGTCAGGAACAGGAATAGTAGGGATAGGAGTAAGTGTGATGACACCTTACAATTCAGGCGGCTCTGGGGAATAAAGTGTCCACCAATCATCACGCACGTTGTTCCATCTGTTTTTACCAACACGCCCTGCGACAGGTGGAGCTCCTCCCTGGTTTCTACACTAAGTTTCCATTCCTGTTTTCGGTCAGGGAGGTGGGCGAGCGGCAGGGACGCCGGAGGGCGCTGTCGGGGGGGGGGGGTGTGATGCGTACGAGCGCTCGCGAAAGCGCGCGCTGTCATGACAACGGCGAGCGGCTCAAAAGGTAGGCGAGCGAAACGCATTCAAGTCCCAGCCTGAAAGACAGGGTCTCCTCCTGCCAAGAACAACAACACACACAAAAAAAACTAAACAAATTAGAGCATTAAACTCCAGACTCCCAGCATGCAGTGGGAAGACGGGTGATCCAGAGGCCGTGTGGCTGTGTGAGCCTGGGTTAGTCCTACAGGGCTGCTTCTGCTGCTGGTCCCTTTGGTCTCGTACACACACACTCACACATGCACACACACACACACACTACAGCACAGTGCAACACATGCATATACACTCACACACACACACACTCACACGCACACTCACACACACACACACTCACACACACACACACGCAAACAAACATCCATTTACCCCCCCTATCCCAGGCTCCCTCACTTGGCTCACTCACTAACATTCGGGCCACGCCCATACGCTTGACCGCTCCCACACCTGACCGCACCCACTCGGGTCACTGCCACTCGAGCGCGTGGCCACGCCCACGGCTCCGCCCTCTTCCACCCCCCCCCCCACCCAGCAGGTGGCGAAGGAGAAAGGGGCTCGCTCCCAATTCTACGGGGCGACTCACAGACCGTCGGGATGACATCACCCCCCCCTCTCCGCGGAATAAAAAGGCTTTTTTTACGGCGAGCCTTTATCCCGAGACGCTAAGCAACGGAATGAAACGCAAGAGCAGCGGGGACGTTTGAAACGCGTCCCGACTGAAGCGCTGGAGAAACGGACGAAGAAAAAGGAGTAAACTGTAGGAAGATTATTTCATCTCTGCAGATTTGTGCCGTCGGATCGATATCATCCGGTGAAACGACTGCGTTTACGTAAATAAACAAGGACGTGGTGAGAATCGTTAAAAAACGGAAAAAAAGTGCTTTGAATCAATTCCTGCTGAAAAAGCAGTCTTGCAAAAAAAGTGGGGGGGGGACGGAATCGCAGAAACCCGTTTATGGTCCGGGGGGGTAATTTCATTTTCCAACGTTTCGGTCCATCGCCATGGCGCCAGAGGCCCCGCCCCAGCGCCGCTCGCCGTAGCTCCGCGGAGCTGCTCTGCGATCAGGTCCCCCTCACCCTGGCAAGCGCGACGCCGTAGCGATTACTCACCGCTGAAATACAGGACTCCGGGGGGGACGTGTGGATTTCAGACATTACCGCGATGCCTAGGGCCATGTTTTTGGAGTTAGGAAACCGAAACCTCAGACCCCAAAGGGGGTTCGGTCTCCTAAATCCCTCCCGCTGCCCCTAGTCTAAACCAGCGCGGTGTCATTATGCTCTATCTGTGCCTTATTCTCTGGGCCAATGCCCAAACTGGTACACTTAAAAGTGCTGCTGTATTGAACTTGGAGGGAACACCAGCCTGTCAACTGGCCATGCTAATCCCCTGTTACTTAGCTGTGTTTGTCCCATGTAATTTAGCCATGCTAGTGCCATTTATCTTAGCCTTGCTTTTCCCACCTAACTTAGCCTTGCTTATCCCCTGCAACTTAGCCTTGATTATCCCCTGCAACTTAGCCTTGATTATCCCCTGCATCTTAGCCTTGGTTATCCCCTGTAATTTAGCTATGCTAGTGCCCTGTAGCTTAGCCATGCTAGTGCCCTGTAACTTAGCCTTGATATTCTCTGATGCTCACCATTACTCTGTCATGACCAGGTCGGGTTATTTCCCTGTAACCTCACCGTATGTACCACTGAACAAAGCCTTATGTTAAAGTGATGGAGACTCCAGTCCGGTAGATCTGGAGTCTCCATTTCGACCCGAAGCGTCCCGAGCCAGCCCGACGGCCGCTCTGCCTGCGTTCACAGGACCGCAGCGGGCGCAAACACGGGAATCCGTACCCAAACCAAAAAAACCGCAAGAGCACAACTGGAGGAACTGAACCGCCAGCGATCTCTCTCTCCCTCCCTCCCTGCCTCCCTCTTCAAAGCGTCCTCGTTTCCCAAGCGCTAGCCAAACTGTAACCCCACCCACCGCACAATCTGCTCTTCATCAATCCCAGAGAAAGGAGAAGGCTTCCCCCCTTCGGCCTCCCCTTCCTTTCCTGGGGGGTCTCTGAAGACCCTCATCCTTCCCATTTCGCATCGTCTGACCCATTACATTACATTACATTACAGGCATTTAGCAGACGCTCTTATCCAGAGCGACTTACACAACTTTTACACAGCATTTTACATTGTATCCATTTATACAGCTGGACATATACTGAAGCAATGCAGGATAAGTACCTTGCTCAAGGGTACAACGGCAGTGTCCTTACCCGGGAATCGAACCTGCGACCTTTCGGTTACAAGCCCAGTTCCTTACCCGCTGTGCCACACTCCGAGTCGCGAAGTAAATTGCACCGCGGCCGTTCAAGAGAACTTGGCGGAATATGAATATGAAAAAAACCTCTTCGTAAATATGAAATATATGAAAATATGATATTTCACAGCAGCACAATATATGTCAATAACTCAAGTGCTAATAGTGCTGAATATGGGCCAACGCATTGTGAAGTGCTGCAATACATTGATAACATTTTTATTGCGACGAACTGTGTTTTCGAATATATTACATTTCCAAACGGGGAGATTAAGAATGCAGTGCTTAAAACTTTTTTTAAATTTTCTTTAAAGTCAGAGTTCTAGAACTCCACTGCTGTCAATCATCAGTAGCGATTGTGACATCAGCATCAGAATGTTCAGTTACGAACATTCCAGCCACATTTTACATTTTACACAATCTTGCACCTTATTGGGTTAAGCAGAAAATAGGGAGGAGGCCACATTGTCACATGTAGCACCGATAGGGCTGGTAAACCAATGATAAATGCTCAAGAGTTCAGTTCCCAGAGAAGCCTGATCCCGCGGCTCTCATCTTGATCCACAGGGGGCGCCAACATCGGGTCGCAGCCAACCGGCAGGCTCAGTAATTCAAAACACGAAACCGGCGGCTCGAAACCATCAAGGTTATCTCTGCCATCTGTAAGACACATCTGCGCGTGGGGCTGGAGTGCTGAGCGCGTTGCCCCGGGCGACGGCCAATGAAAAATCCCGGGGACGGACAGCCGCGGGTCCCGTCCCTCCAGGATTGGCTGCGGCCCGGAGATTAAAAAGGCGGTGCTCCCCGGAGAGACCACGGGCAGCTCCGTCCAAGGCCGCAGCCACGGGCGACGCGTGTCAACACAACCACCCCGCCCCCACCACCCCCCGCTAAAGCCAGCAACTCCCAGCGTCTCAGCTCCTCCAAAGACCGCCAAGACCGCCGTTCTTCCCACGGAGAGCGGCGGTCACAAGGGACCGCCCAAAAAACGACGATAGAAGGATGGCGCGGACGAGACGACTGACGCTCCGTATTAAAAAACCCACGCGGATGAGAAACCGTCACGGCCCAAACCGTGAAGACAAAGAGAAAAAAAAAACGCGACAGGAATAAATAGCGACGAACGGTCGCACGACGAGACTCGACGGCGGCGCCGGAAGGCTCGGCCGCGGTCCGAAAGCCGAAAAAAGAACGGGGGGGTCCCGCCGGGAAGCCCGCCAAACGAAACGGAATGGAACGAGTTTCGGGACTCGGCGTGACGGGGGGCGGTAAATAAGGCGGCGGCGGGCCGTGCAGCGAGAGAGAGAGAGAGAGAAAGAAAGAAAAGAAAATAGGCCCCTCGACACTGCGAGCCTGCAAACACAGCAGGCCTCGGGGGGGGGGGGGGCTTGGGCCCCCTGACCAATAAGGAAGTGTTGATTTTCCCCCTGACCAATAAGGAAGTGCTGATTATTCCCCTGACCAATTAGAAAGGCCTTTATTACTCAGCTTGATTGCTGAAGAGCCTTTTGAAGAGTGCCCACATGACACTGGCCAAGTGACCGAGACCCCCAGAGGCCGGGGGGGGGGAATGACTGGCACTGAGGGGCGGGGAGGCGGGGTCGCAGAGGTCAAAGGTGGGAAAAAAAAAACAAACAAACAAAAAAACCAACAGTTGATACGGCACACAGCAGAGCCATTGTTGAGGGATAACGCCAGATCTGTCCTCGCTGCCATGAGAGGCTGTCGCCGGACGAGAACTTTCACAAAGGGGGGGGGGTGTGTGGGCAGGGGGTGGCGGGGTGGGCGGGCAGGAAGGCCTTCGCTATTTACCGCCACGGGAACCGCCCGACACGCGATGGCGTGTCTGAATAGGGCCAGGTCGTTAAACGCTGCCAGTTATGGGGTGGAAGGGGGCTGGGGGGCGGGGGGGGGGGGGGGG
>NW_026985626.1:0-17945 GCF_018555375.3 Anguilla rostrata | reverse complement strand
TGATTGAAAATAGCGTTTCATGGGTTTTTTCTATGGAGGGGTACTGTCTCTGTCTCCTCTACTAAACATAGATAAGATTTCATCTTTGCTAGTAGGTATTTACTGCCAAAAATTTCGGTATACTTTATTTTTAAATTATGTCTTTAAATGGGTTAGTGGTATTATAAATTGAATTTTCACATTGTAATGTGCTTGAGGGGAAATGTAATTTTTTTGTAAAGCTGAAACAGTGATGACGTCAGAGTTGGAATTTTGGCCAAACGTGGGCGGTTAAAAATTGTTTTCATGCCGGCCCATCCACATACAAGAAAACATACGAGAGTACAGGGGTATAGAAATACATACAAGGTTAATTTTACACATTTAGGTACTGTCCCGCATTTATTTTTGCATTATTTTTAATCTGATGAAATGTTTCATCTTAAACTCAAAAGGGGCTCATTTATATGCTTTATAATTGGCAAAATGCATTTTATAAATTTTTGGGGGAGATTCTGTATATGTTTCTTGCCCCCTAGAAAATTTTAGACCACTGGGGCTGACTAAAAGCTTCTAATTCCCTCTTGGAAATGATGCAACAGTGAGTTTCGTGAGTCAAACAGTTGATTTGTAGTGAAATACGTGAATATGTTGTGATTTACAGCAATGCATAATTTAGACATTTTGGATAGATTTGGAGACGCTGGGTACACTGCTTAGTTTTTGCTTCATACATCTATAGTAGTTCTACATATCCACCCTTAGATTTTATGAACTTGTGGTCAAGAAGTTTTTGATCCAGCACATGTATAGTTTAACCAGCTGTATATATGTAATATCTCAGTATTTCATTGCAAACTAAAAAAAGTGCAAATTCATTTTTCATTTTTTGTCTAGACAATTTAATTTGTGGCACTATTTATTCCAAAATTATGAATATGAACTAAACTGCCTTAGTATTGTAAATTGTACAAATGTTTTGCATCATTTAAGCCATTTTTCAAGTCTCTGTGGTGTTCACATCTGGAGTTATAAAGCTTTAAATAGGGTACCCCCTAAAGGGGCAGGATTTGGCATGTGTGCTAAGGGGTTAAAGACTGTGTTGACAGTTCAGAAATTTTACTTTTTAACTTTAGAAGCAGAAATTAGGCTAATTTGACTGTTTACAAGCATTTGTGCCTATACTTAATGCTTCACAATAATCAGTGGGGCCATTATAAAAAATCTAACCATATTTGAAGGCATTATTACACATTCCATCACAAGAAAAACTCACTGTGAAATGTCTTAGATGTTAATTGGTTATTGTTTATTCATACATTTGTATATTTAGGTGGCCTAAAAAGTTACAGCTGCCAGCATCCTGAGGGACTGAGGGAATTGTGCAGCCATTTCAGAAGCAAAATGACACAAAAAAGCACCACTAACCATCTTATTCAAAATAGCCCCAGAAGGGATTTGGTATTGCTGAAATGAAATGTCATTCAAATTGTGACCCATGTCTTGACATCATCCTCTTTATGATTTGTTTAAGTTATGCTGGGAAAGACGCCCTATAAAATGTTTACTGACATGGCTGGACAGCTAAACCTAGATTTAACAACAATATTTTACATATATCTTTGCCTAGATCTTGTCTACAGTGTGGTATAAAAATATTGTGGCTAAATTTAGATTTAACAACAGTATTTTTACATATATCTTTGCCTTGATCTTGTCTACAGTGTGGTATAAAACATTTTAGTTTTTCAAATGGGTGTTTTTTTTAATTATGGTGAAAAAGGGGACACAAGCCTGGTCAAAACGAGTCCCCAACTGCAATGGAATTTTGAAGCCATGGTTTGAAACTGAGACATTTTGGCATCTATAGCGTTTTGAGAGTACATATTTCATTAAATTTCCATCCCATAACAATATATGTGAGTAAATGCATAAAGTATATTAGTTTTACTGTACGGTCACCACTAAATATTGGTTAATGTCGCTTTCCTCCAAGGACAGTTATTATATGCTGAGGGAAGCGGCTAAATTTAATTATATTCTGGCAAGTTAGTGATTTATGTTGTGATTTGACTATACTGTAGCATTTATGACATTATGCATATAAATTAAACTGTCAAAATATGTTTTTGGGAAAGATTGCCAAAATAGGTTTGACCTCCCTGATATAACATGCTTTATGTATAGTAATTAGTGGTGTTAACAGTTAATCGATTAACTATTAATCGTTAATAAGAATGGTGATTGACCAATTTAATTGATTAAATAATTAATTTTCAATATACTATTTCAATGAATAACCTAACGGTGGTGATTATACTTCAGTTTAGAAAGTCGATTCTCCGTCATTAGAAACAAATCTCCTCCTGGATGAATATCAGCGGCTAGAGGCTCAGGCTAAGGAAGCTCAATGTCTTCAGGAGGAGGCTCTCCAGGCTAAAGAATCTTTAACCATACAACTGAAGCCGTCGCTTGAAGAAAGCAGAGAGTGACTGGGAGGTAGCCAAACATGTCACCACCTTACTCACCGCTGACCCTGAATCCGCCAGTCCAGATGTTCCATTACCTCCTGCTAGTTTCCTGCATCTTCCTCAGGCTTCTGACATGGACCAGGCTGAGACCCTTCCTTCCGCTCACCCTCAGCATTCCACGCCTCGGCGTGACACACCCCTTTTGTGGACAGAAGAGTTGGACGCAGGGAATTGTGGGAAAAGATCCAGATTTCACCAGCATTTACTGTGGGCTTAGCGAGAGAGAGACTATTGATAGAAAATAATTAAAGGAAATAAACTTATTCTCCCTTCCCCCTCATGGATTCCAGGTAACAAAATAATGTAGTAAAATATCAAACTGAAATAACCAGAACAAGACAGCACAACGGGGACGCTTTTCAGCCCTTTCTGTCGCTAAGGCTCTTTCTGCCGCTGCTTTCACGCTCTCTCTCTCTCTCACTCGTCAGTCAATCACCGGTCTCAGACACCTACTGGGAAAAGAACACACTTTTAAACCCAGGACTGATTAGTAATGTTATCCAGGTGCGTGTGACTACTTAACCAGTAGGCGTGGTCCTCTGATTGCCCTGAACCTCCCTCACAAACCAAGCCCTGCCACACGGAGTAATCTGATGGATCAATCTTCATGTCAAAACATACAACTCAAACTGATTAAAATAAATAGAGGCTATATTAATTTACAATATTAAGACAAGGACACAGTATAAAAGGGGAACAGAAGAACTCATAATTTGGCTCTGGTTTGTTTGCTTTTCACCTTATAAAAGATATGGCCCTGCCTTCAAATCTGAAATCAACCTGTATTTACTAGAAAAAAAGCTAAAAATTCCCTTTTTTGCATGAGGGGGCAGCCATCCTGAAACAAGTTATGTTGTGATGTCACTGAAATAAATCTGTCTCTAATCGATTGTTTTAAAATGACCTCTTATGGAAATAAAGTAGATGCCCTAATTGACTTGCCAAAAGAAATGTATGGTAACATGAAATGTGTGGAGTTGTGAAAAACGTTTGAAAATCTTTAGCCTAATTGTACGTAAACTTCTGGTGTCTACTGTAAGTTTTCTCCAAATGTTTCAGCAGAAAATTTGAATCATTAGGTGTATTGTTTCTCTTATACAGTCTTTTTTTTCCCAGAGGAGCTTCCCATTCTGCTAGCGAAACTAACAATTTGCCCAGTGAGTACCCCAGTAAGGGTGTTACCCCAAAATCAGTTCTCTGAAACAATGAGTGGAGAGATCCACCTATGGGGAATGTCATCCAGTCTTGACCTTCGCAGAAGCATCCAATTGCACCAAGTCTGGCTCTGACAGACAGTAGCGTGTCCAATGCTAAAGGAGGCCACACTGCAGCACCTGGTGTTTGCTCTGTTTGCTCTGTTTCCCGCCTTTCTACGCTGTAAAGCGTCTTTGTGACGGTTTGTAAAATGTATGTCTGTAAAAAGCACCATGCAAATAAAATTGAATTGAATACTCCTCAGTGAACATATGCACTTCTCATGCACGGCAAGCAGTGCAGTCTTGGTGGATTTCTCCACCAGGGTTATGATTGTAAGCTAAATTTTTCTTTAATCATCTCGTGTTTGAGACACACCTATGGGGAGATATAGACAGCTCCCAGAATGCCTTATGCTCACAGCTGAGATGCTGTCAGGCCAGCAAGGGATGCCTCCTCCCCTGAGGGGAGGGTGGTGTCTGGCACATCCCATGTAGGGAAGTACTAAAGACATTCCACCGCCCAAAGCTATAGCCAGGACCCAGGAACAATGTGAAGTACTGAAACCCATAGCAGATGAGGGGAGATGTGTGCGACTCACACAGAGCTCACCCCCAGAACTGAATGGGCTACTTAATTATCAACTGCAGCCATTTTCTCTTCTCTTTCTCATCGCAAGGAAAGCAGTAGAATGACAATTGAATAGTTTTTTGGACTCAGATCTATTCAAACAACAAGGGACACAGCACTGCGACATGTTGAAAAGACGAGAGCCTCAGCCAACGCAGTAGAGCAGCAAAATAGTGTCATAATGGAGTACTGGCCAGTTACACACCTGATTCTACTAATCAAGGTCCTTAGTAAAGACTCCAAAGGTTGATTAGTATAATCAGGTGTGTAACTGCTTGGTTGGAACAAAAGCCTGCACCCACACCGGCCCTTTCTGGCCCGAGTTGAGAACCACTGCAGTAGAGGCTTGGACCTGGAAACAGTATTATCGGAGGGTCCATACGTCACGGCTTAACAAGCGAATTGAATGCGGTTTCATTTTACCTTTGTGAAACTTTTAAAATTAGTGCCAAAAACGCTGTATTAGTTGACCATAAATTGTTTTTATAACTTGATGGTTACAAGATTAGGAAGAAAATACTATGATAACAGTAGTGTATTCAGCTAATGGGGTTCACGTGTACATTAATAATTATATTTATCTATTCATAGTGATGAATATTGAACATTTTTAAAACATATAGATGTTCATGGACCAAAGAACATGTCAGGTGAGGTAAAGTGCACCACAAAAATGCTGTTTCTTGTGTTTGCAGATTAGATGAATGTTTGCAAATCAGATAAGTTCATCATATGAAAAGGGTTTGGCAATGAATCCCTTGCAGTAGACTCCCAGCCTCCCAGTGGTTTCACCATATTTATTGGTGAATAGAGCCCAGTAATTGCCTTAGACTTTTGTGAATTAGTCAGAATACTTAATGAACTTAATTTACACACCCCCTCTCTGTTTTTGTGTGTACATCTCAGGAATGCGTAGGTGCATATATATCAACTGCCAAGGAACACAGTGTCACAGCTGTGAATTTGTGTGTGTGTGTGTGTGTGTGTGTGTGCGTGTGTACATGTGCGTGTGTGCGTGTGTTTGTGTGTGTGTGGTCTCTCCACAGGCTGGGATGGTGTAATCTCACAGAGGGCTGCTGTGATGTTCTGGCCTCAGTCCTGCGTTCTCCCCACTCAGAGCTGAGAGATCTGGAGCTCAGAGACAACGAGCTGCAGGATTCAGGAGTGACAGCGCTCTCTGCTGGACTGGAGGACCCACACTGTAAACTGCAGAGACTGGGGTGAGTACAAACACACACCCTTCAATGAATAAGGGCTACAATGTGACTAAATACAACACTGATGTCAATGTTTCTAATGTGAAAACAGACACTCCACAGAACTGAAACAGCATGTTCCTGTTCTTCCTCTTGGAAGAATAAAACTCTATACACATGAATGAATAAAATGAATTAGTCCTGTTTCCTGAACTGTAGTGGGGTGTTAGTCTCGCATAGCCAGACCCATCTCCACACTTTGTTTCAGCGCTGTGCCAGCGCTGGAGAAAGGTCTGGCTCAACCCATTATTATTCCACTATAGAGGACAAAAACGCCCTGGCTTGTTTGTATTTCTTTAAACCAATCACAATCGTCTTGGGTGGTGCTAAGCCCAGGATGCAGTGATGGTGCCCTTGCAAAATAGTGTCATAATGGAGTACTGGCCAGCAGCTATTTTCTCGTCCGTGTCTGGATCTTGCCCGGCGTACGCTGCAGCTACCCCCCTTGACTGCAGGGTTTTCACCTGGTCCTCCATTATCGCGACCAAGGGGGACACTACCAAAACCACGGCATTTTCACGCCATGTCTCTGTGTTTACCCTCGCTAGGTCACTGCAGACGATACGCCGTGCTTGGTATATGAAACTTTTTCCATAACCGGTGGGCAAACATGCAAGAATGTCCCTGTCAGACAGCAAATGTTCTAAACATATTCTTTGTATTTACAACCATTCACCGAACGAACCAAGCAGGCCTGCCTTATTGCACGATCCAAATCTTTGTCAAAACTTGCCATTTTCAGCGTGCAGGTTGCTAGCTTGGAGGTTGTTGTTTCACGTAGTGACGGGGACTTTGAAAACGGTAACACGCAGATAGCGGAAGGGGAGGTGAATTCTGATTGAAATAGTTGGCCAGTGGCAGGCTTATACCCACAGTCTGGGTCCTGTGAGTCAGACTATTGGGGTGTAAACTCAAATGCGTTTGATAATGACTCATTCCCCATCCATTTTATTTTATATATAGCTGTAGAAGGTGTGTAACACTTCTATGTGTTTGACACACGCAGCTCTGTTAGTTTATATTAATGTGTGTAAGGTGTGTAACACACTGCTATGTGTTTGACACACAGCCCTGTAGGGCTGTCAAAAAATATTCAAAGTTCGAAAAATGTTTGAAAATCTTTTTTTTTTTTTTTTAAAGTTCAAACCTAAATTTGAGCATTCGATTATTAGTTTTGGATCCCGCGTTTTGTAATTAACATGAATATACAGGCTTTAATTTAATGCGGCAAATCATGTTCATGCACGCAAAGTTCATTTCCTGTGCTAACGTTACTTCCTCTGTCAACAAAAAACGTTCTGCCCTGGACCCAGGGAAAGTGGATCGTCTGGTTTTCCTTGCCAGTAACCTCCGGTGATACTTTCAGCTCCATGGACACCTAACGTTACTGGTCAGCTAGCCTCGCGAGCCAGTCTCTTTTTTCACTTCGTTCAACAGATCTGGTTTAACAATTTAGGCTGAATAATGTTCCCATGGCAGGCTATGTTTCCTTTCTGTTCTGAAGATTTTGATACAATTGGATGATGAAAAAAGTTAAACAAACTAAACAGAGTAATTTATGTTGTTTTAGGCTACAATTATTAGCTGTTTGAACAGTTTTTGTGTTAACAAATCAACAGGGATTTCCTATAAACAATCATTTCCCTATTATTGTGATTAATAAATGCCGAGTTGTGGCAAATTACATCCACGAGAAAGTGCTTTAGTCATTTGCGCATTAGGCTATAGAAACTGCAGGGGGCTCATTTATAAAATGAACATGCGTGTGCATACGTCAAGTGAAGACCTGACGTAGAGCCACAACCGTTTCCACGGTCAAATCGAGTCATGTTGAAATTTTATAAATCACTACTTTGACGTGATTTTCTACGTACGCGCAACAGAGTTGATCTAAAATACGTTTTATAAATGTGGCCCCAGATGTAGCAACCTAGTATGAAAGTTCACTGATGTCCTCTATTCTACTGCCCGCTTGTGGAAAATAACGCGCAGGCCAGTTTAGAGGGAGCGTCACGTGCATATTGCGCCCAACAATAAACAGCTTATTTTTGTGAATTATATGCAAATGATATTCAAATATATTTGAATTCTAACTAATTACAAAAGCTAATATTCAAACTCAATTTCATGGCACTTTTGACAGCCTTACAGCCCTGTTAGTTTATATTAATGTGTGTAAGGGGTGTAACACACTGCTATGTGTTTGACACACACAGCCCTGTTCGTTTATCTTGTGTGTAAGGTGTGTAACACACTGCTATGTGTTTGACACACACAGCCCTGTTAGTTTATATTAAGGTGTGTAGCACACTGCTATGTGTTTGACACACACAGCCCTGTTAGTTTATATTAAGGTGTGTAACACACTGCTATCTGTTTGACACACACAGCCCTGTTAGTTTATATTAATGTGAAAGGTGTGTATCGCACTGCTATGTGTTTGACACTCACAGCCCTGTTAGTTTATATTATTGTGTGTATGGTGTGTAACACACTGCTAGGTGTTTGACACACACAGCCCTGTTAGTTTATATTAAGGTGTGTAACACAGTGCTATGTGTTTGACACACACAGCCCTGTTAGTGTATATTAATGTGTGTAAGGTGTGTAACACACTGCTATGTGTTTGACACACACAGCCCTGTTAGTTTATATTAATGTGTGAGGTGTGTAACACACTGCTATGTGTTTGACACACACAGCCCTGTTAGTTTATATTAATGTGTGTAAGGTGTGTGTGTCCTTCTCTCTGCAGGCTGTCAGGCTGTAGAGTCACACAGAGAGGCTGTGATTCTCTGGCTTCAGCTCTGTGTTCAAACCCCTCACACCTGAGAGAGCTGGACCTGAGATACAATCACCCAGGAGACTCAGGAGTGAGAGCGCTGTCTGCTGCTAAACTGGACACACTCACACTGCTGTAAGTACAGAGAGTTTCCACACTGCACCTCTCACACACACACACACAACACACACAGCACACGAGAGCTGGACCTAGATACAATCACCAGGAGACCAGGAGTGAGCGCTGCTGCTGCTAAACGGACACACTCACACTGCTGTAGTACAGAGAGTTTCACACTGCACCTCACACATGCACACATACAGAACACACATGCACGCATACACAACACGCAAAGGGGTTTGGGGGATCTACAGTGGAGGGTGCTGCGGCGGGATCACGCAGTAAATAGTTTATTCTGTGATGGAACCCGGGAGGAAACTGTTAATCATTGTTTTTCGGGGTGTCCAGACTTCAGCCTCTCTTTTCTTTTTTGGGAAGTTTATTTTGGTTACTAGGGGAAACATTTACAAGTAATATTTTTATCCTTGATTTCCAATAAAAACAAAGACAGATAAGTGCCAGCTCATTAATTTAATTTTGAGGCGATAATAGCTGTTTCTACAGTTGAGAAAAATATGATTGGTGGAGGGGACAGACAAGATGTGGTTGTTGTAGTTAGGGGTTTGGTCAGGGACACAGTGATGGTGGAGTTTCAGTATTACAAAGCAATGGAGAGCCTGAGTGTGTTTCAGAGTGTGTGTGTTATAAGGGTGTTTAATGTTCAGTGGAGGGGTGGGAGCTATTTTTGCACATGGAATAGGGTGAGGGAATGGAATAAGTTTCCTTTGTGACAGATTTGTGTGTTTTTCATATGATCGTGGTTTTGTGTTTTATTGTGTCTTTGTTTTTATTTATGTGATGTCATTGGTGTGTTGAGAGTGGAAATAAAGGATTGTTAAAATTCAAAATTCTGTTCTGCTGTTCTTACAGTGTGGACCATGGAGGAGAGAACAGGACCAAAGCAGGACCCAGGAAATGTGAGTGTGTATCGACACAGAACACTTTCCACACTTTACACACTCTGCTGTGTGTGTGTGTGTGAGTGAGAGAGATTTCTCTCTTACACGCATAAACACACAAACAGAAACACACACATACACAAACACACACACAGAGGTACTATGACAGTCCTTTCTCTCACACACATAATGAGGTGAATATGAATAATGATAATTAATCTCATTAATGTCTCTGGTGTGCAGACGGCTGTCAGCACACACTGGATCCAAACACAGCGCACAGAGAACTGTATCTGTCTAAGGGGAACAGGAAGGTGACACACACTTGGGAGAGAGAGGCCAGGTTTAGCGGGAGGCTGAGTTCAGTGTGTCTGAGAGGGGACAGGTTTTTATAGCAGGGCCATATAAAGAAATCAGCAAAAAAGGATGGGGTTCTGACTGTGGGTTTGGATGGAATAAAAACTCCTGGAGTCTGAGGTGCTTTAAACACAGTTACTCTGATGAACTCAGTTTCTCTGTCTGGCACAATAATAACGAAACACACATACCTGCCCTCATCTCCCCCTACCGCAGTGCAGGAGTGTGTGATGATGGTAGAGGAGTGTGTGTGTACAGGGTAGGAGGAGTGTGTGCGGACCGTCCGGCTGGCACTCTGTCCTTCTACAGCGTCTCTGACTCTGACACACTGATCCTCCTGCACAGACTCCACACACACTTCACTCAACACACACACACCCCACACTCCAAATCCTCTGTGCTGGATTTGGAGTGTGGGGCTCCTCCTCAGTGTCCCTCTGCCAACTGGAGTAGAGACACTCTCACACACACACACACACACACACACACACACACACACCACATTCATATTAGTTCATTTTCGTTGTACACTGTGCAATGACAATAAAGGAATTTATCTATCTATATACCCACTCACACTCACACTCAACACACACTCATATACACATACACACACACACTCAGTCACACACTCAACTACTCAGATACACACACACACACACTTCACTAAACACACACCTGTCTGTGCTGGATTTATAGTGTGTGACTCCTCAGTATCCCTTTGCTCACTAAAGTAGAGAGACACACACACTCTCTCTCTCACATGCACTCCATCACACACACACACACATACTCTTACACACACCCTTTCTCTCACACTCACACTCATTACATTACATTACATTACATTATAGGCATTTAGCAGACGCTCTTATCCAGAGCGACGTACAACAAGTGCATAGGTTCATGATGTAGAGGTGCAAAAGAAACACTAGAGTGAAGTAAGGATCGTAGTGCCAGAAGTGACCACATCGATCAGGACTCCAACCCTGTAGAGTAAGCTTGTTCAGCAAGCAAGAATCCTACCAAGTACAAACTAGCACTGGAATCACATCTAATCACACCTAATCAGACAAAAACAATCCTGCCAGATACACTAACATAATCATATTATCCTAACTAGGTACAGTGAACTGAACTATAGGCTAGGGAGGGGTGGGGAGAGGTGCAGCCTGAAGAGATGAGTCTTCAGTCTGCGTTTGAAGGTGGTGAGATTCTCTGCTGTTCTGACCGTCACGGGGAGGTCATTCCACCAGCGAGGGGCCAGGACAGACAGCAGACGGGAGCGGGAAGTACAGACGCGAAGAGGGGGAGGTGCCAAGCGTCCAGAGGTGGCAGAACGGAGAGGTCTGGCTGGTGTGTAGGGTCTGATGATCCTCTGAATGTACCCTGGTGCTGACCCCTTAGCTGCCTGGTATGCAAGCACCAAAGTCTTAAATTTGATGCGAGCCATAACAGGCAGCCAGTGGAGGTCAGTGAGCAGGGGGGTGACATGGGAATGTCTGGGGAGGTTGTAGACCAGACGCGCTGCAGCATTCTGGATGAGCTGCAGGGGTCTGATGGCGGATGCTGGCAGATCAGCCAGTAGTGAGGACAGGACCATCGCTTGAACCAGGAGCTGGGTTGCGTAGGTGGTGAGGAAGGGGCGGATTCTCCGGATGTTGTACAGGAAGAACCTGCACGTTCGACTCACCGCCGTGATGTTCTGGGAGAGCACTCATGCACACGCACTCACACACCTACGCACACACTCGTGCACACACACACACACACACACATACACACTCTCTCACACCCAATCACTCACACACACACACACCTACACACATGGACACACACAATCTCTCGCACACACAAACACACACATTCACCAGTGCACTCTCACGCGCTCACACACATGCATGCATACATACACACACTCATAACTGTATGCATACACACACTCTCTCTCTCTCACACACACACACACCCTCTCTCTTCACGCATGTACGTGTGAGTGCGTGCATTTGTGTGAAAGTATGACTGTGGATGTCAGTGTGTGTATGTGTGTGTGTGTTAGAGACACAAACACGTGTCAACACACACACTCATTCCCATAGGCATGCACACACGTATAAACACACACACATTCTCTTACCAGTGCACACACACACTGATGTACACCTATACACACGCACTCGCACACCCACACACGCACACACTCGTGCACACAGACTCACACTTACACACACATACACACTCTCTCACACCCAATCACTCACACACACACACACACCCACACCTACACACATGGACACACACAATCTCTCGCACACATAAACACACACATTCACCAGTGCACTCTCACGCGCACACACACATGCATGCATACGTACACACGCTCATAACTGTATGCACACACACACTCTCTCATACTCAGTCACTCACACACAAACCCTCTCTCTCTCACACAAACACTCGCACTCACGTCCACAGTCACACACACATTCACACAAACGCACGCACACACACACACAAACTCATGCACTCAAGCACACACACACACACATTCTCATTCCCTTAAGCATGCACACACATGTATAAATACACACACTTTCTCTTGCCTATACACACACGTGCACACACGCACTCACACATACGCACTCACACAGACACACATACATACGTGCACACACCATATACACATGTACACACAAACATTCTCATACCCACACACACACACACACACGCACATTCCCAAAGGCACTCTCACACACCCACACACACACACATACACATACATACACTCATTCTCAATTGCACACACACTCTCACATCCACAGTAATTCACTCAAACAGATGCACACATTAATTCACAAATGCACACACACACACACACTTATAAACACACACAAACAAATTCTCTTACCCATACACACATGCACCCGTGTGGACACACACAGACATACACACATACATGCGTGCACACACACATACTCACACACATGCACACACACATACGCATGCACTTGCACACATATACTCACATCTGCAGTCACTCCCACAAACATATGCACACACACACATTCAGAAACACACACACACAAACACACTCTCACCCAATCACTCACACATACACACACACACACACACACGTTGACACACGTGTAATCTTCCTTGACCAATGCCTTACCAGTGCAATTTCAGCTGTACCCAATATTAACCTCAGTACAGCTTAAACCCTGTACATAAGAGTATGATCTTTTAGCAGGTTCAGGTCACATCCTATCTAAATATGATTATATTTTTTTATTACATTTGAATATATTTATATTGCAAATGTTCAAGGTGTGTTTATGAACTTTTTATTATTAAAACATTAATATAACATTGAGTGTAATAATGGCAAAAGATGGCAGGGTAAAATGTTTTTGAAGAAATAATTCTGTCTCCTGTATCTGTATCTTTGTATAGAAGAAGGCAGTGGCGAACTCCTCCACTTAAATGTGCATTTTACTAGTTTTTACAGTTGCATTCATTCATTTTCATGCTTTCATTTGAGACACCAGACTGATATATCGTAAATGCAGACAAGCAGGTGTGTCTCCAGAGATGACAACTCCCTTTTAAGGTGAACAAATGGTATCGCAGATGAGAGGGTAGGATGTCTCAGGGTCGCAGCATACCGAGAGACTTCTAACACGAATTATAGACTGGGCCTACTGTAAGGCTACAGTCAATAATGTATATTTAACTAGTAATTAAAATATGCATTTTACATAATTTATACATTAAAACCCAAGTATTGGTCTGTTTCTACTGTCTCAGTAATGCTCTTGTGCCTTTATTTCGGAGATTGATGGTGATCAATGCCGGAGCTAAGCAGCATGAGATCCTTTATGTTGATGAAGCAGGTTCAGCCTTGGCGAACATCAGTGCCGTGGCCAGAACCTGATTGGGCAGAGAGCTATGGGCGATGCGCCGGGACAGTGCAGAGCAAACATAACAATGCGTGCTGCCATTTTGAGGAGCTGAGCCAAATGCTCAGACGATGTTTGGGCCGATGTCAGTAACACAATGCTCTGGTCTGCAGCAGATCCCCAGAGTTCAGATTGATGCTTCTCCCGCTCCCCTTTCCTAAAGCCAATAGAGGAGTTATTTTGGGACTGGAGGTGGAAGGTGTATGACCGGCGTCCGTGTGAGCAGGCTGCTCTCCTTCAGGCCTCTGTAACGAATGATCGGCCATAATTCATACAAAATGGAGACAACACGAGTACAAGGTACCACCAATTTATTACAAACAAAAGACCTGATATATGTCTGACATAGGCAGTACATATCAGTTGTGAAGTGTAATGGAAATGCAGTGTGAATTTGTGCAGGTATGAGCACAACGAGATCAGTGACTAGGTGTTGGGGGCAAAAGAAAAACAACAACAGATATAGCACAGACTGCAGGGCCACAGACTGCCCGGTTACGAGGTGGCAAAGAGAAAAGAGAGAGACCATCAGCAAACAGTCTTATATTCCCCAGTCAGGGGTTAGCAATCCAGGAATGAAGCTGATTACTGCTGCTTCTGCACCTGTAAGCCACAAGAGAACAGACAACCCCCCAGCAGGAAAACAGAGGGGCACAATCCCCCCAGCAGCAAAACAGAAGGGTACAACCCCCCAGCAGGGAAACAGAGGGGCACAACCCCCCCAGCAGGGAAACAGAGGGGCACAGAAGACTCTGGGTCATCACACCATGGATGGCGCAGGAGAGGTAGCAGGTTATAGGAGTTTGCTAAGGTGGTCTGGGAGGATGGACAGCATGGGGAAGTGTGGAGGACCGATCGCTCAGTGGGTCAGACTGGTGGAAGATACCGCAAGCCAGGCTTAGCTTCCTGATCAGGGCCAATTATGACACCCTGCCTTCTCCTCAGAACCTGCACTAATGGTTTGGTGCGGATGAGACCGTCCGCTCTGTGCTGCCTCCAAACGAGGCCTGTGGCACGTTCTGTCAGGCTGTGAGACGGCTCCAGCACAGGGACACAGAGCAGGCCTCCAGTACAGGGACACAGAGCAGGTCTGTCAGGCTGTGAGACGGCTCCAGCACAGGGACACAGAGCAGGCCTCCAGCACAGGGACACAGAGCAGGCCTCCGGCACAGGGACACAGAGCAGGCCTCCAGCACAGGGACACAGAGCAGGCCTCCGGCACGTTCTGTCAGGCTGTGAGACGGCTCCAGCACAGGGGTGCTACAGATGGCGGCATGACCAGCTGCTGCAGAAGCTTCCGGAAATACTGACGACCAGCAGACAGCAGGCAAACAGATGCCTCTCCTGTGAAAGAGCATCAAACCCACTTTGTGAGGCAAGCAGAGGTGGAGGGGACCGTAGGACACAAAGGTGGGAGTAGAGTCCTGGTTCCAGGCAGAGGGTGGAGCATGCGTGTAGATCTCAATCCACAACTTCATTTCCCAAATGAGATCAACACAGCGTCCCTGTGGCCTAACATGGAGACGTGGTCTACTCGGGCGAAGGTGGTGCTCCTTATATGGAGACGTGGTCTACTCGGGCAAAGGTGGAGCTCCTTATATGGAGACGTGGTCTTCTCGGGCGAAGGTGGAGCTCCTTATATGGAGAAGTAGTCTACTCGGGCAAAGGTGGAGCTCCTTATATGGAGACGTGGTCTACTCGGGCGAAGGTGAAGCTCCTTATATGGAGACGTGGTCTACTCGGGCGAAGGTGGTGCTCCTTATATGGAGACGTGGTCTTCTCGGGTGAAGGTGGAGCTCCTTAGATTAGATTAGATTAGATTAGATTAGATTCAACTTTATTGTCATTGCACAGAGTACATGTACTGAGACAATGAAATGCAGTTAGCATCTAACCAGAAGTGCAAAAGAAGCAGTAAAGTGCAGTAAGGTGTATATGGAGACATAGTCTTCTCGGGCGAAGGTGGTGCTCCTTATATGGAGACGTGGTCTTCTCGGGCGAAGGTGGTGCTCCTTATGGAGCTCACCCTCCCATGGGAGGAGGGGGCAGAAGCAGTTTATGAGCAGAAACGGCTGAAGTTCTCCGACCTGGCAGCGGAGTGTAAGAGTGTAAGGAGTGTAAGGAGGCTGGTTGGAGAGCAACAGTATATCCAGTGGAGTTGGGACTCTGAGGGTTCATCTGCCAGTCAGTGCTTCACCTTCTGGAGAACACGGGCATGACTGGAGCAAGGCTGAGGAGGCCAGCTAGAGGGCTGGCCAAGGAAGCAGAGAAGGGGGGGCTGGTGGATTTGGCTCAGAAGGAAAGATACTGAGGTGGGGGGATGAGATAACACCCACTCCACCAAAAACAACAGCAGGCAGCGGAAGGAGATGTCGCATCACTGCCTCTCCACCAGGAGATGTTCTGGGATTAAAGAGACATTAAGGATCGGTGGCTCCAGGCTGATGGCCCTGCAGTGTCTCTCTGGTGCTGCTGGAGCTGCAACAAACAGCAGCACTCAGCAGAATAAGGTCTATCTGTTCATCCCAGCAGAACGATGAGCCCTGTGATGACATCACAGCCCAGCAGTGCCAGGACTGGTTAAGGCGCTCAGCAAGAGTCAACCAGCACTGCCGTGGAAATGAAGGCATCAGACGGGATGTGGATGAAAATCTGTGGCCAAATACAGCAGAGAGACCAGATCACAGCATGATCAGGATCATAGCATTGCATTTATTTTCCTTTGTTTTGCTGAATAATACTGTAATATAATGTATTTATTTATTGTGTATGTTTATTGTACTGCTGCAGAAACTGGTTCAGTCTTGTACATTATTTGTATTAAAACATTTTGTGTTATTGTTTTGTTTTTGACAGCATACCTGTATTTGCAATTATTATACTTCAGTAAACAAAATATCTAATGTTTTGGTGTTTGGTGTTTTTCGTAAAATACAAGCTTTGAGGTAGATGCAGAACACAGAATGTAAACTGATGTCATGAAGTATGGTCACTACAGATTTTTATGGTTTGGACACACAGTTTTACTGTTTTACACATGATGGACTGCATTTTGCCTTTTACAATAGACAGGATTTTTTTATTCAAAAGTCTGACTCCATATATTTATTATAGTAAATTGATACAGAACAGAACACAGGGTTATGATTACGGTACAACATTCCTAATACCTATTATAATGTAGGCAGCAAACCTTTACCTCATTGCTACTTGCATTATCAAAAAATGAGCTTTCATCCTCTGTTCTGATAGGAATTTGACAATGACCGTTTTATTAAAAAATATGAAAATTATGTTGTTGAAAATGTCCAATGTTATGATGCTGTGATAAGACATCACGCTGGTTATCTCACTTGATAGTATTTTTTTGCTGGATATATGAGATTTTGAGCCCAATATTAGGACTCTAACATTCTGTGTTGAGGTCTGAAAATTGAGACACTGTGGTGAAAATTGCGGCAATGCAATCACAAAATACACTATTATTACAATAAGAATATTCTTTTGATATTCCAAAAATAATATCAAAAGTATAATCATTTTTTCAGTCATGATAAAACGAAATGTGGATGGAGTTTACAAGCTGGGATAATTTATGGATCCCATCAGAGCTGGCCTTCTGGGTCAGTTTGAGCCTCTTTGTGTCCCTGGAGTAAAGGCACCCAGCCCAGCACACACTGGTGTTGAACAGGACACCGGCCACAATGATCTGGTAGAACATGGCCAGCATCCTGCTACACACACCGAAGGAGCGTAGCCTCCCCAGAAAGAAAAGCCTTCAGTCTAGCAGGGCCTCCAAAGACATAAACCACAGTATCAAACCATCTGTCTATGTGAGTGCACTTGCGTGTGTGTGTGTGTGTTTGTGTGTGTGTGTGTGTGTGTGCCTAAAACAACCTTTTTTGTAAAGATCTGAAACTATGCACCAATATAGGAAAGCAGGATAGGGGAAATATTTTTCATGGCACTGTACATGAGGTAGACAGGTTTCCTTTAACAGGCTTTAATACAAGGGGCACCAGGGAGACACACACTACACAGCCTAAAGAGGAATTCTCAGAAGTTTGCTAATGCCACACACCAGTATGGAATATATTATCTTAACAGGAGTGAGCTCGTCTGAGTAAATGTTTCCCTGTTGTAATTACATCAAACACCCATGTGATAGATCCAGAGCCATGACATGACCTTATGTTTAATCTTAAGGCTTTGCTTTTTAAAAAAAATAAAAAAATACT
>NW_026985625.1:0-18064 GCF_018555375.3 Anguilla rostrata | reverse complement strand
ATGTTGGGCCTACAAACTCTACTGTACATATATCATTCTTAAATTTCAAAATGTTGAATTAAAAAAATCTGCAAACGTCCATATCCCTTTTTCTTGAAAGACAGGCTTCGTGTTATGGTTAATATGCTGATATGATCTGATTATAATCCTGGCATTGAATAGCTTAAGAATCACCACACAACTCAGTCATGTTGATCGTTTGTTTTCGGAAGGGCCGGTGGGGGCGCTTAAATGTTGCTGCCGAAAGAAATTGTGGGAAGGCATTATCTCCTTTCCTTTCGAAGGACGGTCCAGTGTGCCCTATGCTAAAGGAGATAAGATAGGAAGCATCAAAGCACCTTTTCTTAGCATTTAGAGAATTCGACCAGCTCTTATCATGGCTGCCACTTAGATATTTCCCGGGGCTTTTCCCGGGGTCATTTCACTCTTGGTTCAGTATGCATCCTTCATGTCATCGTTTCCTTTCTGAGCATTTCCATCTGTTTTCTAGTTTTTACTTTCATCTTACATTCTTTAGCTCCTCTGAGTTTAACTGCACCGTTTTAGCTATTGCTGCTAGCATGGTGCTATGCTGCTGCACCCTGACTGCTAATTCCCAGTGAGTCAAGCTGCTCAGTATAGTTTCCATTGATGTGTTGATAGTTTTTTTCCCTGAGTTTTTTCCCCACTCTATGTTTGGGTCCAACTCTGTTTCCCTGACAAAATATAGTCGGGAGAACGTAATTTATTTGAAAATTTTATAACTGTTATACCATTCCTAGGTAAAACCATCCTATGCTATGCTCACTTTCACCAGTTACGCATGGCTGCTAGCTATATCTGGAACTCCGGAGACCGGCAAAAGCAGCTGCCTCTCTCACTAACTCACACACCCTACCAACAAACTTTGAGCTCACTGTGCTGCAAAACTTTTAATGAAAAGTTCTGGCGTCAGCCATTATGTTTCTTCAAATAAATTATATCATTGTGGATGGTCACAAGATAAAAATGCCCATTCTGTTTGCAACATAGGACTTTGATTTCACTAACTAGTGTTTATTTTACAACACATTTTGAAGAGTGGTCCATACTGTAGTGCCCCACCGAGTCAGCCACAGCAGGCAGCGGGCTGAGAGCTGACCGCTCCGGCCATCACTCAGGGATCGCATCGAGGGGGAGGCGTCAGGTGCGGGAGTTTGCGAGACAAAAGCCTGGTGGCAGCTGATTTTTTCACACTCCCGCAGCCTATACATCTATACGGGGCGACATAGCTCAGGGGGTAAGAGCGGTTTTCTGGCAGTCGGAGGGTTGCTAGTTCAATCCCGCTCTGGGCATGTCAAGTGTCCCTGAGCAAGACACCCAACCCCTAACTGCTCTGGGGGAATGAGATGCACAGTAAAGCGCTTGGGAAAAAGCGCTATATAATGCAGTCCATTTAACATTTACATCAAAATGAAGCTTAGAACCTGTAGTTTTTAGCTGTATTAATTTAAATATGAGGACCCGATTTTGCAACTTGTGTCAAACCGAAATCCAGCAGAACAAAGAAAACAATATTTCGACATGACAAACAAAAAGATAGACATGTTTGATGTTAAAATCACAGGTAGAAGAAATACAACAGGTATTGAAGTAAACTGACTTTGAATTACTACGTGAGTCCTATTTTTTTGAATTTGACTTAGTGTCCACATTTGTACGTGATCTAACACCCTACCAAGTATTTAATGGTTATTTAAACAGACAGCAACAAGTTCCAGTGACAGCAACAAGTGATTTGTGAAGCTAGCAATGGACTCTGCAGCACCCCAGCAAAAAAAATTCAAAACAACCAGTGCATCTGGGAGCACTTTACAATCACAACTGATCAACTAATGTCATCTGAAAATATGCAAGGCCACAATAACAGAGGCAGGGAACATCTGTAATGCACAACCATATGCATTTAAAAACATCCTGTTATGATCGTTTTCGCCCACGCCCCCAGCAAGGGCTAACACAGCCGCAACCAGCCTCCTCTTTGTCACCAATAATGGCTGCGCCAATTCAAAAACACTGTACCAGACAACCACCCAATTTCCAAGCAAATTACAGAAAATGTGGGTGAAATTATTTTCTAGGGCCTCTTGCACTACTCAATTGTGGAAAACACGGGCCGTAAGCTCCTAAATCATTACTGCACAATGCTACAGGGACCCCTGGGTTTCATTTCTAGTCAGGTGCCCGACCTGACAGGATGTTAAAGCAAAGGTGAGGAAAACCCTGTTAAGCATGGAGGGCGTGTGGTACGCTGTACCACAGACATTTGACGAGCAAGTTATTTCCACTAATGCCTACATGTCACCAAGGGCATTGGGGGGAGAGATCTTTGATCTCGGGCAGTGACACAGACGTGTCACTGCCCTATCTAACATGGCCGTGATCATTGTGGATCACACTGCAGTGAATATACTAGATCAGCTCCAGAACCTCATTGCAGCAGGCAAAATGAGGTCAATGGTCAGTTTTCTGTGCAGTTTTTTGTAACAGACAATGTCTCAAACATGGGTGAAGGCCATGGCTGATGGTGGCTTTGTGCACATCAGGTGCATGGCTCACTCCTGCACTTGGTAGTTCAAATGCTCTGAAACAGTGCCAAAGTGTGAGCCATGCCATCACCATCGGCAGGAAAATCACAGCATTTGTGCATCGCTCAAACAAGGCCACTGTAAACTCCACAAAATACAGGAGGAGATTCCTCCTGTGAATGACCCGGTGCATGACGGTCCACCAGGTGGAACTCTCACATTCCACATGCTCCAGCAGCTGCCAATCTTTGATGACCACACTGGTCCCTACTTTAAGGCCCCCCTCTTGATTCCCAGATTAAAGATCATGCCCAAGTCACTTCTCAGTGAGTCAGACTTTCAGGCTGAAGGCTGATGTTGTTTCTGAGGGGATCACAAGTTGACTCAGCTACTGGAGAACCTGCCACTGCAGCTGCAGCTGGTATTGATCTGTCCCCAGGATGGAGCAAGGAGAGGGCATCACAGCAAAACCCCTTTTTCGGGGCTATGCAAAGTAGTCAAGAAATCTGAGAAATTGTGTCAACTCACCTGTCCTCCAGTAGTGTAGTAGATAACTACCAGCAGGGTGCAACACAGAGTACTTTCCTCAGATCCAGTGGTCACCTACTGGTCAAGGAAGGTGGTCACACATCCACATGGCGACGTGGCTGTAAGTATTTGACCTGTCCCCAACAAGCTGCTTTCATCAAAAGACTATTTGAAAGCCCAGACTGCTCCCCCCCTTCATGTGCAGCAGCTGGTTTTCAAACAAATCAACTTGGGAAGTTTGAGTAATTGCACAAAGATGTGTACTATTTGTACCCATACATTAAGATAGGTGCTCTTCAGTTTTGTCATTTATTTCATTTATCAAAGGAAGGTTATAGTTCAATAAAAAGTCTGAAGGGACTTTGAAAGAAAAAAATAGAAAAGGCAAAAAAAGTTAATGTACTGTAACTAGTTTTCATTTCCCAATGCAAAACAATGTTTTGATTTGTAAAGCTGTTTTTCTTTTGTTTTGTTTTTCAGTCCAAACTACCTAAACTACTATAAAGATTCATTTTCCTAGTTCAAACTGACTGTTCAGTGGCCCCAGCTACTATTTAAAAGGGGTTTGATGGTTTAGTCTATCCAAACTTATTTCCCAGAGGAAAAGGAAATATAAGAAAGAAAAAGATAAAACAGGCACAAAAAAGTTTATACTGTAACTGGTTACAGTATACAGAGTTATATACTGTAATTTCCAGTGCAAAACAGAATGTTTTCATTTATAAAGCTGTTTTTTCCCAGTCCAAACTGATTATTCATTGACCCATGTTAGGAGGTATAGCCTTACAAAAGAGCTCAGTGAGAAAATGTTTAGACTGTTTTGATTTAGAAAGCTTATTCTAGTTCAAACTGACTGGTCAGTATCCCCGCTATTTGGGTGGTGGTAGTGGGGTTCAGATTTTGCAGTCATCCAAACTTAGTTCAGTGGGGAAAAAATGATAAATAAAACAGGCAAAAATGTTCATGTATTACTGTTATGTAATTACTGTTGTAAAGTAGTAATTCCGTTTCTAGCAAACTGCAGTAACGTGCCAACCAAACGCAGCATCATTGGAATTTAAGATTATTCAGGGTTCAGAAGTTATAAAACTTAGTTTAGTTAAAAATAAAAAAAGAGAGATGAAAAGTAAGTATGGGGGTGTGGAAATATATTTCAGAATTAATTATATGCCAATATTAAATCAATTTGACGCTTTTAAGGCACAACAGTTGGATTGCCAATGAATATTAGGTTAGAAAAAAACAACATTTGCGATTTAACGTGACTTTCGGGTATAAACCACGCCCACTTCCGGCTTCTATCCGAATACAGATACAGATACAGATCATTTTGTTTTAACAGATACAGATACAGATAATGACGCTCTGCACACCCTAGTAACCAGTGCTTTCAAACACAGCCAGTCAACATACATACAATATGATGATTTTATGTTTTAGAAATGCCAAAACTTACACACACTAAAAAAATATCTCATTGGTTCCACTATTTTTATTTCGTGGCAAATTTCACGTAAAATAATTAGATTAATCCAACTGTATCTTACATGTTCACTACATGTAATTAAAAAGCTTAGGTCAAACATATCTAAATTACATTGACCCAATGTATTTGTCCCAAAGTTAAACATATCTATATTACGTTGACCCAATTGTTTTCCCCAATCAAAATATCTAAATTACATTGATCCAATGTGTTTTCCCAATCAAAACATCCTAAAATACATTGATCCAATGTGTTTTCCCTCAAATCAAACATATATAAATTACATTGACCAATGTGATTTCCAATCAAACATATCTAAATTACATTGATCCAATGTGTTTTCCCCCAATCAAACATACCTAAATTACATTGATCCAATGTGTTTTCCCCAGATCAAACAGATCTATATCACTTTGATCCTGGGCATTTCTTTCAGGTGTGTTGCATTCATTGTTGAATGTTTTACATTACCTAAACCAAAAATGATAATTTTCATAAAATGACAACTAAATGGCATATTACGTGACCATTCTGACAAACTAACAAATTCAACACACCATATCATATTTGGACACATGCACAGATTACAGTTTCGGGGCTAAACACTCAGGCATTACAATATATAGTGCCAACAAGTCTGAAACCCACGCGAGCAGCCATTTGCGTGTCAATTAGTCAACACTTCTCCACACAACCCCCCTCCTTCTTTCTCCCTCTCTATGTTCTCTCCGGGTTACCAACTGATTTGCCTCGCTATGACAGAGAAAGAAAACAGAGAGAGAAAGGGAGAGAGAGAAAATTTTTCCCTCCCAATTATATTTTACTGACAATCAACAGTAAAAATCAGAACACCAAAATGTCATTGTAAGTTGACAAAGGGTAACAGCTAAAACAGCCAAACAAGGCAACTTCCTGTACATGAACACGTGAGTAGACAAAGTGTCCTAAAGAGAAACAAAGAAAAACGAGTGAAACAGAGAGAAAGGGAGAGAGAGAAACTTTTCCCCTAATTATTTTTCACGACAATAAACAGAAAACAAATCAGAAGACCAAAGAAGAAGACTGATATATCTTTATTTGACTTTTGGACTTTGTCCGACAGTTTATGTCCATCCAAGTTCAACAGAGTTTTGAAACACCCAAAGGTGTATTGAAGAGTGGTTGGGTAGCTAGATCCAGTGCATAAAACGGCAAGCAGCATGGTCAGGCGCAGGCAAAACTTGGGCGATCGCTAGCACCGCTACCCTCAATCACAACTCCCCATCTTCAGGCTTTGGTCCCCACCCGCACCCCCTTTTCCAGACCATATACACCCTAGGGCCATCTGCCGCTTTTTATTTTCCACCAGGTCACAGGGCCTAAAGACACAGAACACAGCACAAAAACACTGAAGTTGAGCAAACATCTTAATCACAAGTTTTTATATACAATATCCATGATGCAACTGGGAGGGATCCATTTTTCACCAAGCTCCTCCCCAATTTAAAATTTGAGTGAATCTTCAGACAAACTATAGCAAACAGCTTTATTCAGTAAGTTAATACCATTTGTCTTGCAGACATTTTGACACAGTGTTTCACAGGTTGACAATTTATTGTTATTATTATTATTTACAGTGACCTCCCACACAGCATTGCAACAGTATTAAACAAAATGGACGGGATATTTTCTCTAAAAGAAGAACAAACAACTGCACTTAAAGCTTTTTTGGATAAGATTTTTTGCGCATTTGTTAGATTGGTAAAAATTTATTTTACACATCAATCAGAGCACACGGTTGCTCTGATTGGTTGTAGGTCTATCCAATTGCGCCAGAGGTATTTTTGGTCTGTGTAGTGCTACAGCTAGTGGCTGAATATCGATATAGCTCTTTTAAACAGTCTAACATACAGCATAAATGCTAAATGTTCCAAGGGAATGTAAACTACACATAGGCACTAGTAAAGAGGCCAAGAAACATTGGTATTGTCCTTTAAGCCCCGAGACAACTGAAACATGAACGGGGACATGAAGTTTATTCAGTTCCTAATGTTTTGTACAAAGTGTATATAAAGGGTAGAACATGTTAAACTACTTTTAAAAAAAAGGGTTCAGCTATCAACTTTCCACAACATCTCAATATAATTAGGGAAATTTTACTTCTGTGTGCAAAACATCATGAATAATTTCCTAAAATTGAGTGCACCCCTTTATAAAACCCATGCCTTTTCATGAACTACATGAAAAGTAGATTGTAGATTCTAATTTAATGTTAGACCATAAAAATTGCAATAGAAATATTTATTAAAATAATCATATTTTGTCAATATCCCCATAATGCCCCTGTTCCAAACTAAATGTTCAAGAAATCGGGGTACCCTTCAGACACATTTATTCAACGAGTCAGTATAAACGGGAAAGGACACCACTTTCCCACTTGGTACCCATTTCATGAACATGGGATTTGGTCTGAGGAATTGAAATTCTGGGCCATAGGATGTAACCCTTTCCCCAAAGGGGAAGGGGGACTGCAACCATGTCTGCTGAAAGCAGATCCCCCATGATTTATCGGGGCACCATCTCTCCTGAGTGACTTAATAAGATACAAGATTTCATTTTTTCCCTGATTTTGCCTTTGTATATTTGTAATGTATTTGAGGCTGTCTCAGGTGATCTCATGTGATCTCCTTTTTTCCATTTCTAGGGGCCAACACTTCCATTCAGGATAAGAGGAAAAGCTTGAGCTTGAAACACGTGGCATAGCTGCATAGAATTCTTTTTTTTGTTTGTCCCTTGCTATTAATTTGTTGCACTATATTTAGCATTAATAAACTTTAAATTTGTTAATTTTTATTTATCTTTGGGTTTTTGCATGAGGGTTCATACCATTTTTTGGGAAGTAAAGTGTTATTTGGTGTTCCCATCTGAATTAGCAATATAATCAGATGTGATCTGTTTGTAATAGAAAAGTAATTGGCTCCAGATCCACCATTTTTTCATTTTTGATTCAAATTCAATGATCACAGCATTCTGAAAAGGATGAAAATATATATTAATGTTGAAAATGGGCAAATTCTCCTTCAATCCTGTAAATTTAACAGTTTACAATAGATTACAACTCATCTACATTACTAACCTTGAACCCCTTGATGAGTGCCTCATAGTCTTCCTTCAGGTACAGACACAGGCTTTTTATTGCACACTCTCTTGAGTGGTGTTGATTTTATACAATATTTGATTCAGTTTCAATGTAGACTTACAAATTAACTTACAATGATTGTATAAGAATCACTAGGCTGGTGGTGAGAATTTCAAACCGTCCAGACCATCAAAGTTTTTGCAAAACCAGTAATATTGATTTTTTACCAAAGGGGCATACTACAATAATATGTTAAAGGCACCACCAGCGTCTTTCTTCCGGGTTTGTCGAGAAAATAGTCTCCAATGAGCTTTGAGCACTTCTGAAACAAGCAACACTATTGCCGAGGGCCGCGCATTCCCACTAATTGCCTGTGTGAAACCAGTCAGATGATCAGATGGTTGTCTGAGGAAAATTCAGAGATTTAGTTTGATGCTGCATTGCATGTCGGTTATATTTTGTTTCCATACCTAATGTGCATCCTCTCATCTTCAATATGTATTTGAAAGGCAAAAGCCTGTGCTTCTGCAAAATTGTGACAGAAGAAAGGCAACAAAAAAAAACTTCCTTGTCCATTGGGGGTATTTCCGACAAAAACAACTTGAACAGGTCACATATGACTTTAGAAGTTGGAAATATAACTACCGAGAGACTTGAAAGGCAGCAAAAGACGGTTTAGATCTAGAGAGCATGGAGAGGGCAAAGGGCTATGTGCCCTGCTTGCTTAGCAAAAAATACATTTAAATGACTGAATAATAAAAATTATGCCCTTTGTTTTGTGTGGCCTAAAGACAACTGGCAAGTGTCACATTCAACCACCATGTTATCCTTTTAAATAGACCTACATATATCTTTATAAGTAAATGAAATGTTACATGTATTTTGGTATATATGTGCTAAGAGATGTAAATAAGCCCCAAACAATTACAAAGCTCTGAAATTCAAAAAGAGATTTTGAATATCATGGCCAACTCCATTGTTAGGGGAATTGCAAATACTGTACAGGGTTGCCCACACTGCAGTAATCCATTATTATTGATGGAACCCGGATGTGTCGGAGTTGAACAAGAGGCCATATGTATCAAGATGTGGATCATGATCTTGTCCCCCATGAAGACTTTATAGGTCTATAAGAGGTGTCTTCAACAAACAGGAAAGGATTTGGCTCGGGTGGCGACTGATGTCCTCCTGCGGTTGAACCTTGCCTGTCCATCTTTCGAGGCACCTATGATGGAGCTGCAAACATCGCCAAAGCGAAGGAGTTCAAGAGTTCTTAGAGAGAAGCAACCTCTTGCTTTGTATGTCCATTGCGGTCCTCACTGTGTCAATCTTATGACATCCCGGTCTGATGCCTGAATTTGTCCTACACTTGGCACTTCTCTACCACCAGTCTGAAAATAAAGATCATTTTAAAGAGATTGCCTAGTCTGAAGGGGGAGTTTCAGAACTCTAAAGCCCCTCTGCCCTCACGATGGTTGGAGGATAGTGGCCATTCAGGCAGTCAAGGACAGTATGAAGAGTTTGCTTAATCTGGGGAAATGGGCATCTGGCTCCTCTGGAGGGCACAACCGCAAGAGGACTTCGGGAGGCTTGCAGAAGGGAACACTTTGCTCGGGTCTTCTTCTTGCCTCTGAAGTTCCCCAAGAACTAGAGTGCCTCAACGCTCCCTTCAGAGCCAGACTGGAAGTGTCACAGGAATTTGGCAGCAGTGATTGGTGAAAAAACACTTAGGGTGAAGAGGTCTGATGAAGCTTCCATCAGATTTATGCAAGGGCCTGTGACATGATCAGTGAGATGGATGAGACCATCCAGATGCCTCCATCCGAGACCTAAGGCTACACAGAAGTGCAGCAGTGTCACACCAGCATCCACTGAGGCACTAAAGAAAAGAATACTTCAATGTGTTAGATCTGTGATGTACAGTTGACCAGCCTTTGACCATAGCAGCCCCAATACTCTTAACAAGTTGGAAAGGGTGCTAGTCTCGGGAAAAGTGGAAGAAATGTTGTGTCCTGTCAGAACCAAGAAATTACGGGAGGTGAGCTGGCAAGTTTAGCTTCAGTATCCATCAGCACCATTAATGACGCAGTAAACTCTTAAAGCATGCTGCCAGAAGTCTGTGCCTTTACAAAGTAGAGTTTTTTGGTTAGACTTCTCTTGTAGTGCCATGCTCTTCAGCAACAAAAAAAGTTTCAGTGCTAAGAAGGCTTAAGACATGGCCCCGTGGAGATTAACAAAACCAATCAATGAATGGGACAAAAGTTATCAAGGTATATGAAGGTAAAGACCTAGGGTTCATCTCAAAACTTTGCAATTAGCCAAAAAAAGGGGGGTACCTTTTTTTAGAGATTATTATTGTGCAGCACAGATGAGAGTTTGTGATATGCTGGTAACCATCATAAATGCTCAATGGAAAACATTAAGAAAAATACCTTCCATTCTACAGGCAAATCTGGATAACAACCTACAAAGTTACATAATACTATTGATAACCATGGTAAATTGACTCTTAAAATATAGAAAACTATAATAAATATATAAACTAGGGAGATATTGTAACTTAAATGGTGTTCATATGACTCAGATTTTATACCATAAATTGATACTAGTTTTAAAGGGACAGAAGGGCTAAAGGGAATAACAGCTCATGCAATGTAATGAAGAAGGAACACTGCTTAGTTTGAAATGCTAAAGAGAAATATTTTTAGAAAAACAGGACTTTTATGGGTATCTGCAGATGCGGCATTATGTTAATGAAGGTGAAAAATGTAACCCAGGCAAGAAATTTGTTGATAGAATTTTTGGAAAGCATATCATTCTGATACTGGTGGCAAATTATTTCATGCATATAAAAGGGGTCTGTCAAATCTAAAACACATTCAACTTGTCATTTTAAAGTTCAATCTGTCTGGAACTGAACACTGAACCAACCTTTGGCTGTTAATGTGAATTCGGGGGACGCAAGACATCCTGACATCCTGTTTGTGGTTGAGAGAGCAGGAGTTCGAAAACTCTGTTACTGTTACAGGCAATCGTGTTTCAGGTGTATCAACACTATCGTGGCTTTTGGTTTAAACAAACCTAATAAGCATCATATACTTTTCCCCGATTACTGCCAAAGTAAATTGTAAATCAAACACGCAACAACTAAAGAAAATACGTAAGAGCGCATCATGGCTTCCATTCCCTGCATAGTTTGTTGCATGGTTAGTCTAGCCTGCTCCCATTTACTAGTAATGGTACTTGTTCTAAGTGTCAGCTTAATTTGTTGGACAGAAAAACTGAGTTAGAGCGTGACCCGATTTTATATCAGATTCAGGAGAGTGAGACTTTCTTAGACCCCCTTTTTACCGAGCGGATTCTAGTTTAGATGCAGGTTTTCCCCGCCAGTGTCCTCGCTGCAGGACGATTTTCACGGTAAAAGAAACATAGTTCCCGGCCCAGGGCGCCGAGAAACACCCAACTCGCGTTTAAACCCGATATTCACTCAGTAAACACCCTTTTGGAAAGCCTGATCATGGGGGATAGTTTTTTGAGAAACGTGAGATTAGAGACATGGGGACATAGTACAGTGTATTCCTGGGGCCAGAGCCACCGACATTGAGGAAAATTTTAAAAGTGCCAAAAGTAAACGTAAATACTCGGGATTGTTATCACGCGGCACAAATGCCATCCGATTGAGGCAATCGGAGGTAACCAAAAAAAATTTTTTATATCGGTTGCAGGGCAAAAAGATGTGTGGGAAGAAATTTTGTCGGCCCCCTTCCAGCTCGGGGAGCTCGTGGGGAGGTTCTACAGTAGCCTCCAAATCTCTGGCTGTCGGAGGGTGCTCATCTAGTGACATAGGCTTTATTAACAATTGCCTGATTTCTGGGGAAGGCCTGGTCTACTGAAGAGAGACGGACTCACCAGCTGAGAGGTTCTCATGTCCTATCGAACAACATAGCTGCTAGTCTTAATAAGGCCAGATCCTGACACCATCAGGGCACCTGCCAGGCCCAGGCTTCAAACCCTTTATGTGTTTGCATGCTCGTTTTATCCGTCCCAGACATATGGCCCATGCCTCTGTCTGCAAGTGCTTTCAGAGCTAGCAACAGAAATAGTATTTCAAAAGCCCCTTTAATTAATACACTTAAAGTAGACTGTTCTGTTCCATGCATCTATGCCAAACGTAAACCCAACCCGTGGAATTGTTTGGGATAACTTAATTCCCATAAAAACGAACACGTTGCTATTATTCATAGTGAACCATTCTTAAAAATTGACTATTAAATGTTAGATCACCACCCAAAAGCAGATCTTGTCAACAATTGATAATAGACCATAATTCAATGTATTATGTCTGTCTGAAACTTGGCTAAGACCTGATGAATATGTTGCATTAATGAAGCGCTCCTGTGGGTTTCATAGGTACTCAGGTGTCACGTCCATCAGGCAGAGGGGGCCAGCACCCATTTATCAGTCCTTGAGTCTAGCGCCTAAGTATGGATATATGTTCTCCTCTTTAAGTTCTTATGACTAACTGTACAGCCCGATCTACTAATAAAAGTGCTAGCAAGTCCTTTTTGTGTCTGTTAAGCCACCTGGACCTTATTCTGATTTCTTAAGGAATTTGCTGAGTTTTTACACCTTGCAATTTCAGCAGATAAGGTCATAATTGTTAGTGATTTACATACATGTGGAAAAAAATGGTGACCCCTAGGAACAGCTTTTGCCTCTATTATTGATTCCATTGGTTTTGTACAGAATGTTTGGAGCCTACTCACCACCGTGGCCATACCTTAGACTTAGTTTTGTCCCATGGTATAGTGGGGTAAATCTCATCGCACCTCATAACCCTATACTATCAGATCATTTCCTATTCGCTCAATATTAAGGCATCAAATCCTCCTGTATCGGGAGCCTAGACATACACCCCCGATCGGAAAACCCTGATTATGGTTTTTCCCAAAGTTTTTAAATATGCCCCGGAGTCATTCCTCTCCACAGAAAAAAAGGGCGAAAATGCTGATGAGCCGCTCTGGACCAAGACTAACCCAGCTAACCCTTACCCTCAGGAACACTCTTAATGTTGTGCCCCCTTAAAAAGAAGAAACCTAGTTGGAAAGCACACTCCATGGTATAACGATACCACCCGGGCCCTGAAGAGTCTACAGAAAATTAGAGAAAAATGGGTCAACAAAGCTAGAAGTATTTCATCTTGCATGGAAAAACAGCTTTCTTCAGTATAAGCAAGTTTGCTTTGGTAGATCTGCCTTTTTCTCAAAACTGATTGAACAAAACAGACATAACCAAAAATTTCTATTTAGCACTGTGGATAAATTAACTAAAAACAATCATCGGAGTTTTCATCTTATCCCTCCAATTTTAACAGCATTGACTTCATGAACTTTTTGATCAGAAAATGAGGTATTTGAGACCAGATTTCAAACTTCTCCATCATGCACTATTTCTGCATGAATAAAAAGCCCCGCACCTGGACAACAGGAAGATTTACAGACAGCGATTGTTGTTTACGCCATTACATGGTTGAGTTATCTGAATTAGTTATGTCTTCAAAACCGACGACCTGTATACTCAATCCTATTCCTTCAAACTGGATTAAAGAACTATTTCCAGTACTAGGCCAGCATATACTAAAAAACGAACACATCCCTAGTCCCGGATACGTACCCGAGTCACTCAAAAGTGGAGTCATTAAGCCATTATTGAAGAAACCAAACCTAGAACCCAATAAATTGAAAATTATAGACCATGTCAAACCTTCCATTTCTATCAAAATTATTGGAGAAAATTGTTGCTAAGAATTAAGTGCAATTGCTCTAACGGTATCCATGAAGTATTCCAATCTGGTTTAGACCCCACCACAGCACAGAAACCGCACTTATCAAGGTTACAAAAGATTTACTACTGTCACCGACCGAACTCTGTGTCGGTTCTTGTGCTCCTCGACCTGAGTGCAGCTTTGACCAATTGACCATGGAATTCTTCTGGACAGACTCCGGCCTGTGTTGACTTCATGGACAGGCACTCATGGTTTGGATATACCAATGTGACAGGAAACAGTTTGCAAATTAAAGAAGAAGAGTCCAGCTCTCAATAGCTGAACCTAATATGGCGTAAAGACCTTGGTGTCACCATTGATCCTGATCTATCTTTGACACCCATATAAAAAACATATCCAGAATTGCTTCTTCAGCTGCGCAACATAGCTAAAATTAGAATTTCCTGTCAGTCGGGGTTTCTGAAAAATTGATCATGCTTGTTACGGCCTAGGTTAGACTACTGTACGCCCTGCTTTCTGGCTGCCCTAATAACTCGTTTAAAAAGTCTCCAGCTTGTGCAGAATGCAGCTGCTCGTATCTTGACCAGAACTAAAAGTATGAGCACATTACACCAGTACTGCGCGCTTCACTGGCTACCCATTAGCATAGGATAGACTTCAAGGTTTTGCTCCCGACTTTAAAGCCTGGGGATGGACGTGCACCTGTGTCATATCTAACCTGCTCCTACCTTATAAGCCCACAAGGTCACCCGATCCTAAGAACAGGCTACTTGGTAGTCCCGAATTTCAAGAACCTAAAAGGTGGTAGGGTTTCTCCTACAGGGCCCCACTTCTGTGGAACCAGCTTTCCAAAATTCATAAAGGAGTGACACAGTCTCAATATTTAAATCTAGATTAAAAATGCACCCATGCTCAGGCTTACAATGAGTTGTTGTCTGGAGACAGAGACGAAGCCGAAATCATAGAGCTTGTGGTGCAATCCTTTCCTTACTGTCACCTGTCAATCAGCTGTGACCACGCTTACGGGCTGGCTCTTTATAGGCGGGTATGGTTGTCTACCCTCATGACTGCATGGGCTTCCCTCCCTGTCCTTTGATATGCAGCCATATTCTACTCCTGGTGGGTCCCCCAAACATACCACTGCCACTTTACTCACTGTCTGCTATATTCCAATTCCCCAATTGCGATCTACCCCTTCCCACTGCAGGGGGGCTCTGCCCCAACCTCGAGAGTGCTTTGAGAGTCGCTGTCTCCCCACCTTTTGCGGTCCAGCCCTCCCTGCTTTCCTCCACCCTGCCCACATCTGCCGCCACCTGCTGTTCCCCATCCGCCAAACCCGGCCCCACCCATCATCTGAGCCATCACATATCATATCTTGTGCATAAACTCGGGCATGTTGGTCACCAGTCGGCACCTGAGCCCACCAGAGGAGGATGGGTTTCCCCTTTAGCCTGGTTCCTTCCAAGGTTTCTCCCCATCTGCCACAGGGAGTTTTTCCTTTCCACTGTTGCCTTAGGCTTGCTCCTGTGGGGGTTTAGGCTAGGTTGTCTGAAAGCTGAGGACAACTGTTTAAAAAATGCTAACAAATAAAATTTGGGTTTATTGATTGATTGATTTATTTAACTTCATATATTAAAACACAATGGGAAAAGGAAGGAAGGATAATTATATCTGAGGAAGAATGGACAAAATATGGAGGTATCAATGGAAGTGTACCAGTTCACAGAAATGGAGGAGTTTGGGTTTGGGAAAAACTTAATAAGGTATTTTTTTTACACCCTCTCAGAAATCCCACTATGATAGTAACCCCCTGTTTGCTGGAGAAACTGTGGGAAAACCAAAAAGCAAACCATTACCATGTTTTCTGGGATTGCCCCATTATCAAAAAGACTATTGGAGGGATACAAATGCCCACAAGATATTTAAATTTAAATGCCCTTGAGAATGAGACCATAATTTTGGGGGCATACCTCAAGAATGGTTGAAAAGAGATAAATATTTAATGAATATACTGCTGGTGGCTGGAAGGACTTACAGGAAATATCATCACAGGAGAGCCCAACTTTAAATGCATGGATGGAAATTACAATGGACATTTACAAGATGGAGAAATAACAACATTTGTTAATCATAAATTGGAACAATTTGCTTCACACTGGAAAACTGGTAACTATGTGATGCCCCACAGACCTGATTTATTTTCACAAATCAATGATTATGTTTAAAAGATCACTCCCCTAATTGTAATAGTTTTTTTTTTTTGTAGGGTTTTCTGAAAAATACTATTTTTAAATTTGTGACAAACATGCATATATGATGTATACATACAGTATCTGAAATACATCTTTGGAAATGTTTGTTTGATGCTGAATGTCAATAAAAAAAAATTACCATAAAAAGACATGGTTTCCCTCCTCCACTCAGTCATTTGAACAGTGTGGCATCTGCCATCCCCCAAGACAAAATTGACAAAATTTACAAGGGGAGATTTGCCAGCCTTATCTCTGCAAATGATAATAGAGGCATGTTTTGGGCTTCATTTAGTCTAAGGACTAGAAAAGGAAGAACTTTTTTTGTCTAGTCCTTTTTAGTCTCAAACCAAAGATATCAAAATGTTAACAATTTTAGCTGTAGTAGCAATGGGGAGCAAGGAGGGAGGAGCTATAGCTGTGCTTTTATTCTTTATTATGTTCTTTAAATCTTTAACTGTTACTGCAGTGCCACCATTACATTAGTTGATACAACCTTTATAATTGTGTAAGGTTTGAAATTTATTAAATAAAAACAGAAAAAGCATCAACCCTTAAGTCATTGTTGGTGATTAATGTGTCACATTCATTTCAATATTTCATGATATTTTTGGGTTCTATGTTGATTTTAAGTTATTTGCTATTTGAAATGTTAGCAAATATGTATTTTTAGCCAAAAATTATATATCAGGCCTGTGCCACAAAGCTATTATGATGTTATCCAACTAACTTGATGGTTTGCCACACTCCTCAAACCTATGCCACTATGAATTCAAGACTTTGCTTTTCATGAAAGTGGAGATGGTTGTTATATTGATCCTTTTGTCATGAAATGTTGCCCTAAATATTTATGTGGAGTGTTCTCAGTAGCAGGTTACGTGGTAAAAATGGTGTTTAAACAAAGCCACCAAGATAACTGGCTAACAACATAATCTAGCTTTGAACACAGGCCTCGGTCCTGGTGATTCATAGTAGTAATAATAATAAAATAACTTTATTTATAGCACTTTTATACATGAAATGCAGCTCGAAGTGCTTCACATTGTAGCTGATCGAAATTAAAATATATAGATAAATTAAGATAGTAATAAATGCATAGGCATTTGAGGTAAGGAAAAGAGAATAATTAAAAATTTGAAATAAAAGATCAATTAAGATGGTAAAAGTGCATAGATACAAAATAAATAAATAAAATAAAAAGTGCATAAATAAAAGGCTTTAAGGTACATGGAAGAAAATACATAAAAATACATAAAATACATTAAAAAGTAATAAAGTTCAATAATTAAGATTAAAGGCAGAGATGGCCCAGAAAAGCATGGAACAGATATTTAATTAAAAGCCCGCTCGAACAGGTAGGTTTGAGCAGTTTGTAAAATGTTCACAGAGCTTGCATTCTTGGATGTCTAGGTAGGGTGTTCACAGTTCGGAAAATAGTAAAAGTGGCTTCCCACTCTTTTGTGTAGTACTTTGGGAATGGTTAAAAGGTCAGCACCTGACATCGGAGGACTCTTGTTGGCTGATACGAAATTAGAAAGAGATGTATGTGGGTCTGCATTTAGAGCTTTGAAGGTGAGTAAAGTACCTTAGTCAATTTAAATGAAACTGGGAGCCCGTGCTAGGTGGCTAGGACAGGAGAATATGCTCTTCTTTTGTTTTTTGTTAAAAGTCTGGCGCAATTCTGAATGAGCTGAAGTTTCGTTATTGATTTTAGGCAGTCCGGTGAAGAGGCACCAATAGTCCCAGTCTACTAGTAATAAGGTTTCTAATTTCTCTGCATCCTTTGTGTTTAAACGCCGTATTTTTTGCAACATTTCCCAGGTGGAAGAAAGCTGTTTTTCACCTTGCTAATTTAGGCTTTAAAATTTAAATTGGAATTTTAAGATGACACCTAGGGGTTTTAACTTCTGGTTTGGTTTGGGAGCAAGGTCCCCAAGCTTACTGAAAAGGGTTTTTCTTAGATTTTGGTCCTAGAACAGTACCTCTGTTTTATCCTCATTTATTTTTAGGAATGTCACTCATCCATTTGTTTTTGCCGCCAAACAGGCAGTTAGAGCATAGGCCCTCTGGGCCAGGCTCTGGCTCAACAGAGATGATAGTTGCATAACATGAAAGTTTACATTGTACTGGTTGATGATGTGACCTAATGGAAGCATATAGGGGAATAGCAGGGGACCAAGAAACTTCCTGAGCTACCCATAGGGTAACCATGTTTTGTAGATACGTAGTAGCCCAGGCTAACGAAAAAAGGGTTTTACCCGTTATGTAGGTTCAAAACCAGTTTAGAGATTTTCAGAGAGAGAACCCAGTTTGGCAGCGTTAGTGTTTGCAAGGTTAAAAGCTGGCCCGGGG
>NW_026985624.1:0-15917 GCF_018555375.3 Anguilla rostrata | reverse complement strand
TGCAGTGATGGTCAGTGGAGGATACGCTAAAAATAAAAACCAAAAACAGACCAAAATACACAGAATCCTCGTCCGTTTCGTCAGCCAACGAAACATAACATAACAAAAACAAAACGGTATGGGGAGTGACGACAACAACTGGCGCATATTACATTCACAACGGGACGCCGTCGCTGATCCACCGCGTCACTTGCTGTCCTCACTAGATACTTCCTAGTCCTGATTTTAGCATCCGGACGGTGGAAACATAAACCGTAACCGTTCCCACGAGTACTGAGCAGCGCGGAACGGCACGGAGTGGCCCTGGTAACGGTTCAGCCCTACAGTGGAAAAGCGGCTTATGTAAACTTTTGACCCACTGAAAATCTGATATAGTACATACAAGCTGAAATAAATGTCTCTTAGCTATTATTTTGAAATGACCTCTTATGGAAATAAAGTAGATATCCTAATTGACTTAACCCAGAAATGCATGGTAACATGAAATGTGTGGAGTTGTGAAAAATTGAGTTTGAATGTGATGTTTCTGTTTCTCGTCACCTTTTAGTTAACTATCTGTTTTTCTCCTGCACGATCTTTGTTTCGGTTTTTGTGTGGCTGTGGTTTTTCCTCTAACTCTCTCTCCCTCTCACCTGTTCTGGCCGCATTCTCATACACTGGTTAATCAGTCATTTCATTCACCTATTCCCTGTTTGCATGTTCACGCTCTGTTCATTATCTCTCATTTCACGTACCTGGTTTCCTTGGTATATATTCTCTGTTTCCCTATTCTTCCGTGCCAGATTGTGCCTGTTTACAGTGCCTTTCCAGCATTTACCCTCGTGTTTGTTTGATTCGTGTTTAGATCTTGCCTGTTTTCCCGATCACCGATTTTTGCCTGCCATCTTTGTTTTACTGATTTCCTGTTCTGACCTCCGCCTGTTTACCGACTTTGATTTTGCCTTCCGATTTTGTGCTTTTACCCCGGTGGATTTTTCTGGTTTTGATCTATGCACAAACTAACTACGAGACTGCCTGCTGTATTGTGTACTTCCAAATTAAACATCTCCGACGGGAGTTTTGCCAGTCTGTTGTCCGTGTCTGCATTTGGGCCACCTCACCTCAACCCGTGACACTTTAGCCGAGGTGCATGTAAACTTTTGGCTTCAACTGTAGCCTTCACGTTAAACTGTATAGAACTGTTAGTTGGAGTTTGGGTTGCTTACAGCAGTAGCTTAGGTGGTTGACTTTCATGATTGGAGGCGACAAAGACAGTGATAACGTTGTCGTAAATATTGTTTACCCCCATTATTACCCCATAACGTGGCAGTTTTTCTTTGGAATCCTGTAGAGTAGTAATCCTTCCTCGACTCAGTGCACACACTGACGCCGTAAACAAATAAGGTTCCGTTTCTTAAATTATTTGTACATGTCCGGTCTGTGGTCCCGACCAGACAATTGAATGAGTAATTGACTGAATAAATTTGTAGTTTGTAATGAATTTGCTTGTCTGCGACTCCTTGATCTGACATCGGTTTCAAGGGGGTTTCCCGGCGTTGTCGCTGGTTTCCAGGGGATTCCCCCTGGCTAACGTGGATGACAGACAACAGGAGCAGAGTTAACACCATCCTACAGCCATCCTGCTTGTCTCTTAGGAGTGATGATTCATATTGGCGTGTAAGCACATGCACATTACAGCGTTCCTGCTCTGAACATGGACTCAGGCTGGTTGATCTGAATGTACAGAGTAAACAGGCACATGCTGACTTGTGCATCACATCTCATGTACAAAATCTATGCTCAAATGGTTTTAAGGCCACGTCTGAAGGGTTTATCTATGCTTCCTGTACTCGGTGCTGTGTGGTCTTCACTCATAAACCGGTTGGATTTTATTCATATTTTAATAATCTGACGTTTTATCCTAGGAGCAGGCATATCATAAGCTCCCCAGGAACCTGATGCTAAAGGCATTGTTTAGTTCTGTTGTGACCGCACATGACCAACACCCACAATTATAATATAGAGGTTATTTTCATATACACAATAATTTCTAGATGATCTTATTCAGGTTCCTTCTCACATATAGCAAGTCATCTAACAGAATTGCAGAGTGAGACGCTGATCCTGGAGGAAAATCATGAAACTCCACAACAGAGCCCATAACAATGCCTCTACATGCACAAGATGTCTTCCAGTGTGGAGAGTATGTATAATGTTCTTAAAATGTTTTCAGAAATCGCATGGCACTCTCTAAAATGGCCTTAACTTGATGTACTTAAAACTAGTTTTTCCTATACATATAAAGGTTATAGATAAATACTTATGTGACCTTTGTGACAGAAATTACTTGCACATGGAAAATACAGTGGATTTCATATAAGCCATCTCTACTGAACTTGACTTGACTTTATTGTCCCTGTAGAGAAATGTGGATTGCAGCACTGTGTTGTGTTAAAGGACATTACAAACACAGACAATAGAAAGTTAGAAACATTGCAAATGTCACAGTAGTAGTAGCACAGAGGTATACAATATGCAGGGATGCTACACAGGCAGCCCAGTGTGACAGACAGCTGGAGCAGCCAGATCAGCTGGTATTAGGCATGTCTGGTGCCTGATGGCTCTCTGGTGTCTGAGTGAGTTCCAGTTTTATTTTTGAAAGTAGGAATATATAACTTGACATAACTGCGAGACAATATTTTACAGTAAGATAAGATTGCTATTAAGCTACTTGAACCAATTCATATGCAGATGAAGACATTTTATTGCAGAAGTAACTGTCAAACTGAGAAACATTAGCCATAATCTGAATGCTGACTTCAGTGACTATTGAGCATGTGGCTCCATCTAGTGGTGGTTTCTTTAATAGGTTTTATAAAAGGTTGTCAGGTTTTGAATGTCTTCACATTATGGTAGGCCATCAAATGTATATCACGTTAAATGTCATTAAAAACAAATTATTATTATGATTATTACTATTACTATTATTGCAGTTTCTGTCCTTTTGTTTCCTATGTTCCAGTAAACGTTTCCCACTTTTATCCACTTCACTGGGAGTTGGGCGCAGTTGTCTGACGCGTGTTGTAATGAAAATAAAAATGCATTATTGTTGTTGTTCTTGTTGAATTTATTTACAAAATAAATGAACATAAAACTGCAATAATAAACTTAAAATTAAAGTCCATTTAAAGTTTTCCAGATTCCACAGGTCCACTTTGGTTTGATTGAACAGATTGACTGTCGGTCCAAAAGGTTGACTGACTGAGCTTTAACTCCACCTCCTTTCTCAGCATCTTGTCAACTTTAACAGCCAGCACTGCTGCTGCCAGTTCCATGTGAGGGATGGTCATCTGTTTTAGAGGAGCCACTCTTGCTTTACCAAGCATGAAGGATACATGTACCATATGATTGTCTGCAGTCAATCTGAGGTAACTTACTGTGCCGTACCCATGATCGCTGGCATCGGAAAAGTGATGTAGCTCAGTTTGTCTGAGTGGTCTAAATCCAGATGATTTCACGCAAGGAGCCACTTGGAAGTTCTCCAACATATCAAGATGATCAATCCATCTTTTCCATTCGTCAGATGCAGCTTGAGGTATACTGCTGTCCCAGTCATGTTTGCTCCTGCAGAGCTCCTGAAGAAGCAACTTTACAGGTAGAGTGAGAGGGCACAAGAAACCAAGTGGGTCATAGATTGAGCTCACTATGGACAGCATGTTTCTTCGAGTGTGAGGTTTATCTTTCACAATGATGTTGAACTTAAACATGTCATCCTCAACACTCCATAATAATCCAAGTGCTCTTTCTATTGACAGTTTGTCTCTGTCTAGGTCCAGTTCCCTGACCTCATGAGCTCTGTCCTCCTTTGGAATATGCGCGAATACAGTTCGGCTGTTGCTCATCCATTTGGTCAGACGGAATCCTCCTTTTTGACAGAGAGATGTAAGCTCTTTGACCAGCTCCACTGCTTCCTGTTCAGATGGGAGGGACTTCAAGCAATCATCAACATAAAAATTGTTCTCAATAGTGCTTATTACCTTGGGATGAAACATGCTCTTGTTGTCTCTAGCTGTCTGCCTTAATGCAAAGTTTGCACAACTTGGAGACGATACCACTCCAAAAAGGTGCACCAACATGCGGTGCTCAGCTGGAGGCTTACTGACATCATTACTAGGCCACCACAGAAATCTTAAGAAGTCAACATCAGATTTTGACACTCTGACCTGATGAAACATTGTCTGAATATCTGTCATCACTGCAACAGGCTCTTGTCGGAATCTCGTAAGAACACCAAAAAGAGAGCTTGTCAAATCTGGATCTTGCAAGAGTTCAGAATTTAAAGATGTGCCACGAAAAGTCACACCACAATCAAAGACAACTTTTATGGTACCTTTCTTGTGGTGGTATACACCGTGGTGTCGGATGTAGCAGACTTTACCATCAGATCTTTTCTATTCATCCTGTCGCACCACCTCTGCATGTCCTTTGTTGATGACTTCTGTGAGGAATTCTGTGTATTCAGTTTTGAATAGGTCATTCTTTTGGAACTTCTTTTTTAGACTAGAAAGATGCTGCTCTGCCACCTGGTGGTTATCTGGCATAACTAAGTCTTTTCTTCTAAAAGGTAAGTTCAAAGTATAATGTCCATCTAGCAAATTGACTGAGTTTTCTGCTATAGTCATGAATCTCTTGTCCTCCAGGGACATTTCAACTTTGTCCTGTGAGCTTTCGTTGAAGTCATGGTTATACTGCTGTAACAACAGCTCTTCCAGGTTTGTAACAGAAGTTCTGTTTGCTGTGACTTCAGGACAGCTATTCATGCAACTTCCATTTAGAGGATCATTGACAACCCAGCCCAATATGGTTTTAACTGCGTATGGCCCATCACTTTGACTGTTGACTACTTCCCATGGTTCTAGAGCCTTTGGAACATTGCTGCCAATCAACAACTCCACGTCGGCTTTGATTCTAAGAATGTTCACCTCACTAAGGTAAGGAAATCTAGAGAGATCATCATTGGTGGGAATGCTATATGTGTCTACTGGCATGCTTCTCTGAGTGTATACCTCTGGTAATGCAATGAAGTTGTTTTCATCTACAGCAGAGACCTCTAACCCTGTGTGTGACAGTACGGGTGCTGGGACCCAGGCGCAGAGTGGGGGAAAAAAAAAAAAACACGAAACTCAAAAAGGGAAAATTAACAAGGATTTTACTCACACAAAAAAGGCAAACACAAACAGGGAACAGGCAAGGCCACAAAGGGCAAAACAACAAACTCAAAACATTCTTAAGAACAAAACACCGAACAGAACACAGGCAGGCAGGGTACAGGCAGGTGGAACACAGGCAAACACATAAAAGAAACACCAGAAAATACATACGGGTCAGGAACAAAACACAAACGGGTAACAAACGCAGGCAGGTACAATGGGTCTCAACAAACGCTAGTCGGGAACAAACACAAGGAACCAGCACCTGAGTCAAGGGAACAGAGAACTTAAATAGACAGGGGTAACAAGACACAGGTGAACTCAAAAAACAATCAAACCAGAAGGAGGGGATAAGACACAGGTGGGAACAATGATGGGATAACGAGACAATGAAACAATCATACAATTAACAGGGGGGGAGCAGGACACAAAACAGAAGTGCCGCCATCTGGCAGCCCAACAGGGGAAACACAGACAGGAAAACAGGACCATGACAGTCCCCTCCCCCCAAGGGATGGCTCCTGACGTCCCAGGAGGCCGACCCGGGGAGGGAGTCAACAGAGGGTGGGGGCTAGAGACAGGACTCAGACAGGAACAGGGACTGGACACAGAACTGGGGCAGGAACAGGACTGGACTGGACAGGACAAGACTCAGGGCTGGACTGGACTGGACAGGACAGGAACAAGACAAGAACAAGACTCGGGGCTGGAGGGGAACTCGGGGCTGGACGGGAACTCGGGGCAGAAACAGGACTGGACAGGAACAGGGCGGGACTCAGGACTGGAACGGGACGCAGGACTCGGGACTGGAACGGGACGCAGGACTCGGGACTGGACTCGGACGGGGGAACAGGACTCGGGACTGGACTCGGACGGGGGAACAGGACTCGGGACTGGACTCGGACGGGGGAACAGGACTCGGGACTGGACTCGGACGGGGGAACAGGACTCGGGACTGGGCAGGACCCGGGCGACACGGGGAGACTCAGGGCTGGGCAGGACCCGGGCGACATGGGGAGACTCAGGGCTGGGCAGGACTCGGGCGACACGGGGAGACTCAGGGCTGGGCAGGACTTGGGGAAACTCAGGGCCCGCACATCGGGCGACACGGGGAAATTCAGGGCCCGCACATCGGGCGACACGGGGGAAACTCAGGGCCCGCACATTGGGCGACACGGGGGAAACTCAGGGCCCGCACATCGGGCGACACGGGGGAAACTCAGGGCCCGCACATCGGGCGACACGGGGGAAACTCAGGGCCCGCACATCGGGCGACACGGGGGAAACTCAGGGCCCGCACTCCGGGCGACACGGGGAAATTCAGGGCCCGCACTCCGGGCGACACGGGGAAATTCAGGGCCCGCACTCCGGGCGACACGGGGAAATTCAGGGCCCGCACTCCGGGCGACACGGGGAAATTCAGGGCCCGCACTCCGGGCGACACGGGGAAATTCAGGGCCCGCACTCCGGGCGACACGGGGACTCAGGAAACCAGGGGGGACTCAGGAAACCAGGGGGGACTTGGACAGGGGCAAGGCAGACATACAGGACAGGACTGAGACGGGGCACGACAACACTGGACTGGGTTGGACAAGACTGAGGGGGAAACAGACTGCCAGATACTGGCACAATCGGGAGACCTACAAGGACAGACACAGGGACAAGCAGGCGGGGAGGCACACGGCGACACCGACGGACACACAAAGGGACAGGCAGACAGGGAAGGCGAGGGGGGAGCCCAACAACTGACATAGGGACTGACACACAGGCAAACAAGACAAAACACACGCGGACTGGCACACTGACAGACAGGCAGACAGGCGGGCAAACACGTTGGCCGATGGGCTGATGGCTTGGGGGGCAGACAAACAGGCCAACAAACTGGCTGACACACATACGGGTAGACCAACAGACAAACAGGCGTGCAGACAATTAGACAGGGGGGCCGGGGAACACACGGACACACGGTTGAGAGGACGAACACCAAAGGGAGAATGGACACCAGGGGGAGCGACGAGACCGGGGGAGGGACGACCACTGGGGGGAGCGACGAGACCGGGGGAGGGACGACCACTGGGGGGAGGACGGACTCCGGGGAAGAGACGATCACTGGGGGAAGGACCGACACCGGGGGAGAGACGACCACTGGGGGGAGCGACGAGACCGGGGGAGGGACGACCACTGGGGGGAGGACAGACTCCGGGGAAGAGGCGACCACTGGGGGAAGCGACGACACCGGGGGAGGGGCGACCACTGGGGGAAGCGACGACACCGGGGGAGGGGCGACCACTGGGGGAAGGACCGACACCGGGGGAGAGACGACCACTGGGGGGAGCGACGAGACCGGGGGAGGGACGAACACTAGTGGGAGCGAGAACACTAGGGGGAAAACGGACACTGGGGGGCGTGAGAACACTAGGGGAAGCACGAACGCCAGGGGGAGCACGAACGCCAGGGGAAGCACGAACGCCAGGGGGCAAGGTGTGGACACTAGGGGGAGCGAGAACACTAGGGAAAGAACGGACACTGGGGGGCGCGAGAACACTAGGGGGAGCACGAACGCTAGGGGGAGAACAAACGCCAGGGGGAGCACGAACGCCAGGGGGCAAGGCAGGTGGCTTAGCCTGCGGGGCGGCCAGAGCAGTCTGCGGCGGCCCCTGCGGGACAACAGATGGGACCGTTGTCCTCTCCGGGGCTCTGGACGGCTCTGGAGGCCTCTCCGGAGCTCTGGACGGCTCCGGAGGCCCCCCCGGGACACGAGGCGGCTGCGGAGGCCCCCCTGGGGCTTGAGGCGGCTCCGGAGGCCCCCCCGGGGCTCGAGGCGCAAGTAAAGCCCGAAACTTGGGTGTAGCAGGCGGCCTCCGCGGAAGGGTCAGAGCAGGCGGGGCCTCCGGGGCTCGAGGCGGATCTGGGAGCCTCTCCGGGGTTCGAGGCGGATCTGGGGGCCTCTCCGGTGCTCGAGGCGGCTCTGTGAGCCTCTCCGGGGCTCGAGGCGGCTCTGGGGGCCTCTCCGGGGCTCGAGGCGGCTCTGGGGGCCTCTCCGGGGCTCGAGGCGGATCTGGGAGCCTCTCCGGGGCTCGAGGCGGATCTGGGAGCCTCTCCGGGGCTCGAGGCGGATCTGGGAGCCTCTCCGGGGCTCGAGGCGGATCTGGGAGCCTCTCCGGGGCTCGAGGCGGATCTGGGAGCCTCTCCGGGGCTCGAGGCGGATCTGGGAGCCTCTCCGGGGCTCCAGGTGCCTCTGGGGGCCTCTCCGGGACTTGAGGCAGAGCAGGCCGTGAAGGCCGCTCCGGGACTTGAGGCAGAGCAGGCCGTGAAGGCCGCTCCGGGACTTGAGGCAGAGCAGGCCGTGAAGGCCGCTCCGGGACTTGAGGCAGAGCAGGCCGTGAAGGCCGCTCCGGGACTTGAGGCAGAGCAGGCCGTGAAGGCCGCTCCGGGACTTGAGGCAGAGCAGGCCGAGGGCCCTGCCGTCTGGGCTGGGCAGGGGACAGGAACACAGACCACAGCTGTAGGGAACCCGGCTGGGCAGCCGGACGGGACCGGCGGGACCCCCGTGGGCCGGACCCTGGAAAGATCGCCAGTCGAGACCCTTCAAATGACGCAGGGCCGGGAACCGCTGGCTGGGCAGCTGGAGGTCTGGCCGACCGGGAGGCAGCCCGACCACGGCGTCTCCGTGACCACCCGCCCCGGGCGCTGGGAAGCTCAAGGGCGAGGGACTCCCAGTCGCTGGGTGGCGAGTCCTCCGGGTCACTCCACCACCCCGGTGGCATGATAAACAAAAAAAAAAAAAAAAAAAAAAAACCTCTGCTGGGTCCCAAACTGGCTGGTTCCTTCTGTGACAGTACGGGTGCTGGGACCCAGGCGCAGAGTGGGGGGAAAAAAAAACACGAAACTCAAAAAGGGAAAATTAACAAGGATTTTACTCACACAAAAAAGGCAAACACAAACAGGGAACAGGCAAGGCCACAAAGGGCAAAACAACAAACTCAAAACATTCTTAAGAACAAAACACCGAACAGAACACAGGCAGGCAGGCAGGGTACAGGCAGGTGGAACACAGGCAAACACATAAAAGAAACACCAGAAAATACATACGGGTCAGGAACAAAACACAAACGGGTAACAAACGCAGGCAGGTACAATGGGTCTCAACAAACGCTAGTCGGGAACAAACACAAGGAACCAGCACCCGAGTCAAGGGAACAGAGAACTTAAATAGACAGGGGTAACAAGACACAGGTGAACTCAAAAAACAATCAAACCAGAAGGAGGGGATAAGACACAGGTGGGAACAATGATGGGATAACGAGACAATGAAACAATCATACAATTAACAGGGGGGGAGCAGGACACAAAACAGAAGTGCCGCCATCTGGCGGCCCAACAGGGGAAACACAGACAGGAAAACAGGACCATGACACTGTGATGACATCTGAGCTCACAGGCCTCTCCTGGGACATAGTTCAGAACAAGATGTTGGTTTTTCTCCCCGTGATGTTCAATTTACTAATGAGGCTCTTTGTGCAGAAGGTTGCAGAACTACCAGGGTCAAGAAATGCATACGTATGTATTACTTTGCTTCCTTTTGAGTGTTTTACCTGAACTGGCACAATGGAAAGCATGCACTCTGTGCTACTCTCTTTGTCACCAGCCCCAGAATGCTCACCAGCTCTGAGCGACACCTGCGCACTACTCACAGGGGCTTTCACTGACTGTTCTGCCTTGATATGTAGTACACTAGGATGGTTTTTCTTGCATATAGAGCCACTGAGATGCCCTGTGCAGTCTTTGCTCACATGCCCAGCCTTCATTAAACATCCAAAACAGACTCCATTCTGTCTTAGGAATGTGATCTTTTCCCTGTGTACTTTATTTCCAAATTCAGAGCATGATTTCAGTTCATGGTCCCCTTTGCAGAACAGGCATGAGATATTTGGGCCTCTAGGTTCCTGGTTTGATTTCACATTAACATTGGTGGCAAAGATTCCTTTTGATTTGGGCCTCACTGTTATTTTAGGCTTTACCTTAGCAGAGCTCAAATCCTGAATATTGCCATGTATTGGGTCTGAAATTATATTAGCTTGTCTCTCAATGAAAGAGACCAGATTGACTGTTCTGACTCTACTAGTACATTGCAGCTCACACGCCTTCACGCACCACTTTTCTGAGCTTATATGGGAGCTTAAGAACAATGTTCCTCATATTAGAAACTGTATCCAATTCTTCCATGTACTCCAGTTCCATGACATTGCAACAGGTTCTAAGGAACAGTGCAAAGTCCCATAAAGCCTTTGCATCCTCAGATTTGATAGTAGGCCAACCAAGGGCTTTCTCCATATAGGCACAAGAAATTCTGTATTAATTTCCAAAGTGCTCCTTCAATAATGTCTTTGCTTTATGATAGCCTCTGTTTGGATTCATATGTTGACAGCTTCTAGCAAGCTCCTGAACTTGTCCTCTGGTGTATTGAATAAGAAAATGTAACCGGTCTTGGTTATCGTCTGTTTTTCTTTCAATCATGTGTTCAAAACAATGGATGAAAGATTTATACTGCAGAATGTCTCCATAAAAAACCGAGAGGTTTCCTTTTGGTAAAATAGAAAGAATCTGTTGTTTTACAAGAATGTTTGTCAATTCATTCTGCTTTTTAAGTATGCTAGAAAGATTTACAGACTCCTGATGGGGGCTTATTAGAAGAGTGCTTTTGTCCCTTGCCTGAGATGTATGTTGAGTGGCCTGTGTGAAAGTACTCTGGAGAGTGCTATGCTGAGACTGTGGTTGGACAGTGCTGCTAGTATGAGCAGAAGGCTTAGAGGTATCTGCACTAAGCAAGACAGGAAACTGTACTTGAACACCCTGTTTAGGCCGTATATCTGGTCCACTTATGCCAATCAACAATGATGGTTTCTCCAGTGTTGCATCATAATATGCATTCATTACATCTGATTGTATTTCATTTGCTGTACAATTCCCACCAACAAAAGTTTCCGCATTTTTGGGTCCCGTTTGGGTCCTAACCCCCCACGCACGCACCCTGACAGTTACCTTAGTTAAGTCAGCTTCAAACAAGGCAGCTAACTAACGTTCACCGGTTTAAATTACGGTAGACCATCTAATCTGAGGAACTGTTCTTAATTTACATCAGGAGCAACAAGGTAAATATTTTTAACCTTTAAGTGTATTTTCTCTGGCATTATAAATAGCTTGTTTTATATGAGTTTAATATATTAATTCAGCACTGAGAGTTTGGCACTTCAGGGTTCCCCACAAATATAACCACAACAGCCATAAACACTCAGCCCTTAAAAACACTAATTTCTGTACATTCTGAACCCATTTCAACAGACAGAATTCATAAACAACTTCACACGTCCACACAATAAAGCCCTAAACTAAGGGGATTTTGCGTTTTCTCCTCCTTCTCCTCCTCCTTCTTCCTGCCGCCTAGCCTACAAACAAAATGTCTCCCCATTGGACATTTTACCAACACCAGCCAATCCTTCGCCTACACGATCCAATCAAAATCTCATATACACATGCAAAATAGACATATCTTTTTACTCTAAAACATTTCCTGTCTCAACAGCTAATTCCTTTGGCTGAGTGGTCAATGTCATGGTCTATGGATCGCAGGTTCCCTGGTTCAAGCCCTGCCGGAAGCAAGTTTCTGAACTGTGCTTTTTTGCTCACTAATATTTTTCTATTACTTATCAACAATTGCTTTTGGACCACATCTACCCAGCTTTACTGAACGTAGACACTGCATTATGATGTACCATCTGCACGTTCACTTAACCGGCTACAATATCTTCTGTAAAACCACGGACAAGTTTGACCGAAAGATTTCACGCATTGAACAGCTATGTCATGGTGGCGCACTGCCAAAGTTACAGAGTATAAAGGTTGGAACACAACCAGAGAGTCAGTTAGAAGGGAGGACACCAAAATCAGATGCCCTCCTTATCTCTAGATTGCACTGTTTGAAACAGTGCCTGTTTGTACACAGTAGCACAGAGACAATAAGAACACAGGGCTGTTTGTACACAGTAGCACAGAGAGAATAAGGAGACAGTGCTGTCTGTACACAGTTACACAGGAAGAATAAGGACACAGTGCTGTTTGTACACAGTAGCACAGAGAGAATAACACAGTGCTGTTTGTACAGTAGCACAGAGAGGACGGACTAAACAGTGCAGGTATACACACTTTATTGATGTCTGGGGTTGCGCTGTGTTATAGCTTGTGCTGCACGCACACCCAGTGCTGTCAGAAAAAAGAGGCCAATCAATCCTCCGGCCACTGATAGCATGATCTGGGCTCCAGGCCCTGCAAGGAGTGAGAAAATAAACCAATCACACAACACATTCTAATCCATTCTACTACAATCACACAACACATTATAATTCATTCTACTACAATCACACAACACATTATAATTCATTCTACTACAATCACACAGCACAATCACACAGCACATTCTAATTCATTCTACTACAATCACACAACACATTCTAATTTGTTCTACTACAATCACACAACACATTCTAATTAATTCTACTACAATCACACAACACATCCTGATTTATTCTACTACAATCACACAACACATTCTGATCCATTCTACTACAATCACACAACACATTCTAATTTGTTCCACTACAATCACACAACGCATTCTAATTCATTCTACTACAATCACACAACGCATTCTAATTTATTCTACTACAATCACACAACGCATTCTAATTAATTCTACTACAATCACACAACGCATTCTGATTTATTCTACTACAATCACACAACACATTCTGATTTATTCTACTACAATCACACAACACATTCTAATTCAGTCTGGAACAGTCTAAGCAACAATCAATCACAACACACATTCAAATTCAGTCTAGAACAGAGTAAACAACAATCAGTCACACAACACATTCTAATTAAGTCTAGCACACTCTAAACAACAATCAATCACAACACAGATTCTACCAGCCCCCCCAGCAATTTAAAGCCAAAATGACATTTCCCTTACGCGTTACCAACACCAGCTGATTCACTCCACTACAGCTGTAAATTAAAATATAATTCTAATTGTACCGCCACTGTGATTCACTGAAACTGGTTCATGTAAACGAGTCATGCAAAAATAAACAAATAAACAATTAAATAAATAAACAAACAAATATGTACTCACCCAAAGAAGAAGAAAGCTGCAGTGCTATCAGTAATGAGAGAATAAACGCGGAGGCAAACCTGCAAATGTACAGATGTAGATTGCATTAGTGGAGCGCGTATTACGAGGACGTATTTATTTAATATATAAACCCACAGAAAATTAGCATATGTACATTTTCAGAGAATAGTTGAACTACTGTCCCTCTGTGAGAAAGCGATATGAGCGAAACGAAACAAAACATTCAGCTGTCGATATCATTTCGCAACACATTAGACCTACTAATACTGATATTGGGCGTATACTCTGCAAACCCTTTGATTCTAAAATCAGACCGAGTAATTAGACAATTAGCTACACCTTTCAATTAAAATATTGTCCACCCTTTTCACTCAGTTAAAAAAGTAAGATGAGTGAAACGACAATTCGTCAGAATCTCTGTGTTAAGCCGGGCACCCACCGCACGCGTATCGGCCGCGAGCGCACTACGCGCGTATTACGCGCGTAACTGAAGCGTAGTTGAAGTACTGTTATTACAACGGCAGCGGGCGACGTCGTCTCCACCAGATGCGAACGCGTCGCGTACCGGCTGCGAAGCTCGCGCGACACAAGCGAACTGAAGCGTAGTTTTTCGCTTCAGTTCTATTTTTTCGGCTTGTCGCGCGTCACGATGGCCTGTTTATACACAGAAATATGCTCTAAAATGCTAGGTATACATGCTCTGATTTATATTTCATCCTTATATTACTGGGGGTGTGTCCCTAGTTACCTCCCAGATATTTTATAAGCACCAAAAAAAAAATACAAGCCTTTTCGTTTTGTAAAAATAAATAAATAAATAACTGGAACCTGGGGAAAAGGCAAACTTAGTTTCGCTGTCTTATTTTGCGGAGGGGGTGGGGTAAATTTGAAAATACACCACAGAAAGACGTAGCCTATCGCACTTGTACTTCAAAGCTTCCGGTGTTCATGGCGTTGTGGTGTTCATATCTCTTCAAGATTAAACTGTTACTGTCTTTTTCATGATTAGCTGATTTTACTAAATATGATCCTATAAATGTTTTGACGTGAATGACAAGACAACACGGGAATTCCAATGGTTGATTACGGATTATTTATTATTATTATGATCATTACATATTCTTCATGAAATTGGCACGCTTGTTAACCAAGCAAATAAATTAATACAGTTTGAGATTGATTGTTATGCAGGCTACGTTGCGATTTAAGTTTATGGTAATTCTTGAAAGCGTTTACTTTCTCACGTATTTACGAGTTAACGAAATATTACCAAATTAACAAACTGAAAAAGGTCTCTCACCAAAGTATTCACTTAACCCATAATCAACAGTCCTGAACAAACATGAAATACACGATGTAATCCCACTGTAGACTGCGAGAGCTACTAGGAATATATAGCTTTTACGCAAGCCTTTGCGCGACACAAACGGAACCAGTGGAGACACCCTACGCGCCGCGTCGTGCTGCTTCGCCGTGCTGTTTACGCGACGCATACGCGACGCGTGCGGTGGGTGCCCGGCTTCACACACAGATGCGCATGCGTGCGCCCACAAAAAATGCACAGAAATGCGCACAAACAAGTTTCAAGTTTAATTGTCATTCCCACATACATAGTATACGGGACAGAAATGTCGTTCCTCACGGTTCAAGGTGCTAACACAAAATACAACACAGTCTCGAAACATAAAAACAGAATAAACGCAGTGATAAATATAAATAATGCAGTATGTGTAATTATAAGAACTATAAGAATATAGGTAATATAAATACTGCCTAACCAGTGGCCTCAGTGGTAATTATACATAGTATAAATCGGAGGGACAGTGGTGATGATGGCCCGGAATAAAGGGTCGGTACAGGGTAGTCATAAAATGTCCATTACAGGGGCAGAGAGGTGTAATCCAGGTGTGCACACACACAGATGTGCCCCCACACACACGCACGAACCCACACACACACACACTCTCTCTTGCACTTCTATGAAGATGTGGGATAGGGCAGAAAATTAACTGTCAGGGAGGAAAAATAATCAGTGACAACAATCGTAACTACAGAACCCTTTTAAAATACTCCAGATATTACAACCATTTTGACCACACGCCATTATTTAGAGCAATTTCACACTATATTTGGTATTTTTACATAGTATCAATTTATACAGCTGTCTACATATTGAAGCAATTCAGGTGAATTATTCTGCTTACGGTATAACAGCCGTGTCCTACCTGGAAATCGAACCTGAAACCTTTAGAATGCAAGCACAGTTCCTCAACCAGCAAGTTCCTCACACATACAAAGAACTGTCAGCAGGTCATTAATTCAAATGGTGTAGGTCATATTTTTTAGACTGAAGTGTTTTTTAATGGGCTATTGTACACAAGAGACCTACTAATTGTTTGTACATTGGCAGAGGATCTATAGGGCTAGATAACATTAATTTAGAAATGTGGGCAGCTACAATAGTTAAAAAGTACTTATCAGTACAGGCGCAACAGTGAACGTGAACCATTTTTATTTAAAGAAAATCGATATAC